>NC_057807.1:228792369-228847978 GCF_018294505.1 Triticum aestivum
ATAAATATATAACTAAAAATAACAGAAAAATTCACATAATAATATGGCCTTATTAATGACCTAGTGAACATTTTTCTGGGCATAAATGCCTAAACTAACAGAAACTTTTTAGTACTAATTACTCAGCAATAAAGTAAATAAACTTGCAAATAAAATCAAATCAAATATTCAAAAATTCAAAATTCAATTTCCAATATTTCTTTGCTGTTTTTAAAGAATTCCTTTTATCTTCTCTCTTTATTTTATATATCTGCAAAAAAGAATTTTGAATAAAACAATTTGATCTAATTTTCCAAATTTTGAAAAATCAAAAATGGATTTTTGGGAAACCTCCAACTCTCTTAATTTGGTCCTTGAGTTGCTTAAGGTCTCTTGGATCAAAATTCAACTAAAACAAGGAAGCAAAAATGTATAAATGATGGATGCATATGAATGATCTATAAATAGCATCCAAATTGAAAATTGGGATGTTACACTATCGTAGTCCTTTCGATAAGTAAGAGTGTCGAACCCAACGAGGAGCAGGAGGAAATGACAAGCGGTTTTTAGTAAGGTATTATGTGCAAGCACTGAAATTATCGGTAACAGATAGTTGTGTGATAAGATAATTCGTAACGGGTAACAAGTAACAGAAGTAAATAAGGTGCAGCAAGGCGGCCCAATCCTTTTTGTAGCAAAGGACAAGCCTGGACAAACTCTTATATAAAGCAAAGCGCTCCCGAGGACACATGGGAATTGTTGTCAAGTTAGTTTTAATCATGCACATATGATTCACGTTCGTTACTTTGATAATTTGATATGTGGGTGGACCGGTGCTTGGGTGTTGCCCTTCCTTGGACAAGCCTCCCACTTATGATTAACCCCTCTCGCAAGCATCCACAACTACGAAAGAAGAATTAAGGTAAATCTAACCATATCATGAAACATATGGATCCAAATTAGCCCCTTACGAAGCAGCGCATATACTAGGGTTTAAGCTTCTGTCACTCTAGCAACCCATCATCTACTTATTACTTCCCAATGCCTTCTCCTAGGCCCAAATCTTGGTGAAGTGTCATGTAGTCAATGTTCACATAACACCACCAGAGGAGAGACAACATACATCTCATCAAAATATCGAACGAATACCAAATTCACATGATTACTTACAACAAGACTTCTCCCATGTCCTCAGGAACAAACATAACTACTCATAAAGCATATTCATATTCAAAATCAGAGGAGTATTAATTATCATTAAGGATCTTAACATATGATCTTCCACCGAATAATTCAACTAGCATCAACTACAAGGAGAAATCAACACTACTAGCAACCCACATGTACCAATATGAGGTTTTGAGACAGAGATCGGATACAAGAGATGAACTAGTGTTTGAGAGGAGATGGCGCTGGTGAAGATGTTGATGGAGATTGACCCCCTCTCGATGTGAGGATCAATGGTGATGACGATGGAGATGATTTCCCCCTCCCGGAGGGATGTTTCCCCGGTAGAACAGCTCCGCCGGAGCCCTAGATTGGTCCTGCCCACGTTCCGCCTCGAGACGGCGATGCTTCGTCCCGAAAGCTTCCTTCTTATTTTTTCTAGGTCAAAACACACCATATAGCAGAAGATGGGTGTCGTGGGCCTGCCAGGGGGCCAACAAGGACGGGGCGCGCCCAGGGGTAGGGTACGCCCTCCACCCTTGTGGCTGGCTAGTGGCCCCTCTGGTACTTTCTTTCGCCCAATATTTTTTATTTATTCCAAAATGATTCTCCGTGAAGTTTCAGGATTTTTGGAGTTGTGCAGAATCGGTCTCTAATATTTTCTCCTTTTCCAATCTAGAATTCCAGGTGCCAGCATTCTCCCTCTTCATGTAAACCTTATAAATAAGAGATAAAAGACATAAGTATTGTGATATAATGTGTAATAACAACCCACAATGCAATAAATATCAATATAAAAGCATGACGCAAAATTGACGTATCAACTCCCCCAAGCTTAGACCTCTCTTGTCCTCAAGCGAAAGCCGAAATCGAAAAATATGTCCACATGTTTAGAGATAGAGGTGTCGATAAAATAAAATACAGACATGAGGGCATCATGATCATCTTTAGAACATCAACATATATTGTCATATAATTTCTTATGCTAAAGTAACAATTCATTCACAATGTAAAGTATGAATCATAAACTTCATTAAAACTAACAAACTATGATCTCAGTCATTGAAGCAATTGCAATTTATCATAACATTGGAAAGAGTCAATATAAGAGCTTTTCATCAAGTCCACCTACTCAACTATCATTTAGTCTTTCATAATTGCTAACACTCACGCGATACTTATGGGTACAAAGTTTCAATCGGACACAGAGAAAGATAGGAGCTTATAGCTTTGCCTCCCAACCTTTTACCTCAAGGGTAATGTCAACAATAATACTTTATGAAAACCTACATTCGAGTGGATATATATATATCCAGATCTCTCCAACACATAGTGCCTGCCAAAGGAAAAATTGTAAAATGGAAAGGTGATGATCACCATGACTCTTGTATAAGGGTAGACGTTAAAAATAAAAGATAGGCCCTTCGCAGAGGGAAGCTGAGGTTGTCATGCGCTTTTATGGTTGGATGCACAAAATCTTAATGCAAAAGAACGTAACTTTATATTGCCGCTTGTAATAAGGACCTTTATTATGTAGTCCGTCGCTTTTATTTCTTCCATATCACAAGTTGTATAAAGATTATTTTCTCCACACTAATAGATCATACATATTTAGAGAGCAATTTTTATTGCTTGCACCAATGACAACTTACTTGAAGGATCTTACTCAATCCATAGGTAGGTTTGGCGAACTCTCATGGCAAAATTGGGTTTAGGGATGTTTGGAAGCACAAGTAGTATGTCTACTTGGTGCAAAGAATTTGGCTAGCATGAGCGGGAAAGGCAAGCACAACATGTTCGATGATCCATGACAATATAACTTCTATTCGGATATAAGGAAACATAACCCATTATGTTGTCTTCCTTGTCCAACATCAACTTTTTAGCATTTCATATTTTAATGAGTGCTCACAATTACAAAAGATGTCCAAGGTAGTATATTTATTTGTAAAACCTCTGTTTCTTTATTACTTCCTATTAATTGCAACAATTACCAAAACTATGTTTGTCAACTCTCAACAACTTTTATTCATCATAGTCTTTATATGTGAAGTCATTACTCTCCATAAGATCAATATATGATATTTTTATTTCTTTTTATCCTTTCTCTTATTTGTTCCCTCAAGATCATAGCAAGATAGCAAAGCCCTCAACTCAAAACTACTCTTTATTATATATAACTCACAGACTTGATTACATAGATAGAGATCTAAACAAAACTCAAAGCTAGATCATACAAAAAACTTTATTCTACTAGATCGAGATATAACCAGAAGGATCGAACTAAGAAAAAAGATAAAGATATAGGTGTCATGGTGATACGATACCGGGGCACCTCCCCCAAGCTTGGCAGTTGCCAAGGGGAGAGCCGATATCCATGTATTTATGTCTCTTTCTTTGGAGGTGCTGATGGAGTTGTTGATGATGTAGGCTTGTCGTCCTTCTTCCTGGGCATAGGCTCACCATTGTAAAAGGATGAATGAGTCTTCGGGATATTCAAATCTGCAGCCAAACTCATCAGCCTGAATCTATATTCATACTCATAGTTCTGGTTTTGCAGGTCATAGATCTGGGCTTGGAGATGCTCGATTTTCTCATGAACCTTGAAGATGGCCTACTCAATGTTCTTGACATCTAGCTTGTGATTGTTGGTGAACTCCGCGATCATCATGTGATTGGCATTGAGTCCACGTTCCACCATCCCTTGACACTTTAAAACTTGTTGCTCCATTGCTTCGAGTCTTTTCTCCATGCTTCTGGTCTTCTTCGACCCCTCTACATTGCGGATGTGCAGCACCCCCTCATGCATCTCAATGATTTGAGGGTGTCGCAGAACCTCCGCAAGGTAGGGGTTGATGACCTTCTCGAAAAACTTGTCCTTGGGGGCGCTTGGAGACGTTATGGTGATCTAGATCTGTCAGAAAAACAGCTCGAAACAAAAATAGGAGATATTGTCGTGGTACGGTGGTCAAAACCCTCGGGATAGTATATAATGAATTTTTACCGACCAAAATAAGTATCATGCAAGAAAGCGGAGTCCAGAGGGCACACGAGGTGGTCACAAGGTTGAGGGGCGCGCCCAGGGGGTAGGGCGCGCCCTCCACCCTTGTGGTCACTTCGTGTCTCCTTCGGACTACTTTTAATTTTCCTAATTTTATAAATATTCCAAAATGGAGAAAAATTGCTATTAGAACAGTTTTGGAGTCGGTTTACTTACCGCACCACATACCTATTCCATTTTCGGAGTTTGAAACATTCTGGAAAGTGCCCCTTATGTACTCCTCCGGTGTTATGGTATCAATTATATTGGTCTCAATATTTATGGGCTTACCTGAGATATAATGTTTGATTCTTTGACCGTTTACCACCTTTGGATTCGTGCCTTCAGCATTGTTGATTTTGATGGCATCGGAATGATAGACCTCCTTGATAATGTAAGGACCTTCCCATTTAGAGAGAAGTTTTCCTGCAAAAAATCTCAAACGAGAGTTGTATAGCAAAACATGATCACCTACATTAAACTCACGATTTTGTATCCTTTTGTCATACCATCTTTTAACTTTTTCTTTAAACAACTTAGCATTCTCATAGGCTTGGGTTCTCCATTCATCAAGTGAGCTAATGTCAAATAATCTCTTCTCACCGGCAAGTTTGAAATCATAGTTGAGCTCTTTAATAGCCCAATAAGCTCTATGTTCTAATTCAAGAGGTAAGTGGCATGCTTTTCCATAAACCATTTTGTATGGAGACATACCCATAGGATTCTTAAAAGCATTTCTATAAGCCCATAATGCATCATCAAGATTCTTAGAACAATTCTTTCTAGATCTATTAACAATCTTTTGCAAAATCAATTTAATCTGTCTATTGCTCAATTCTATTTGACCACTAGACTGAGGGTGATATGGAGATGCAATTCTATGGTTAACATCATATTTAGCAAGCATTTTACGGAAAGCACCATGAATAAAACAGGAACCACCATCAGTCATTAAATATGTAGGGACTCCAAACCTTGGAAAAATAACTTCTTTAAGCATCTTAATGGAAGTGTTATGATCAACACTACTAGTTGGAATAGCTTCTACCCACTTAGTAACATAATCAACAACAACTAAAAGATGTGTATACCCATTAGAGTAAGGAAAAGGTCCCATATAATCAAAGCCCCAAACATCAAATGGTTCAATACTAGGCATTTCCCGACGTATGATACATCTCCAACGTATCTATAATTTATGAAGTATTCATGCTCTTATATTATCATTCTTGGATGTTTCACAATCATTTTATAGCAACTTTATATCATTTTTTGGGACTAAACCTATTGACCTAGTGCCTAGTGCCAGTTGCTGTTTTTTGCTTGTTTTTTACATCACAGGAAATCAATATCAAACGGAGTCCAAACACCGCGAAACTTTTTGTGGTTTTTATGGACCAGAAGACATCCAATGGGCAAGAGCAGCACCTGGGGCGTGCCCTGAGGGGGGGAACTACCCACCAGGGGGCGCCTGGGGGCTCAAGCACGCCCAGGAGGGTTGTACCCACCTCGGTGGCCTCCCGCACCCCCTATTTGCCCCATAAATCACCAAATATTCCAAAAACTCTTAGGGTAACCCTAGATCAGAAGTTCCACCGCTGCAAGGCTCTATAGCCACAAAAAACCAATCTAGATCCCGTTCCGGCACCCTGCCGGAGGGGGAAATCATCACCGGTGGCCATCTTCATCCTCCTGGCGGCCACCATGATGAGGACGGAATAGTCCACCCTCGGGTCTGAGGGTTTGTACAAGTAGCTATGTGTTTAATCTCTCTCTCTCTATCTCTCTCGTTTCTTGAGATGTCACGATCTTGATGTATCGCAGGATTTGTTAATATAGTCGGATCATATGGTGTTTTCCCCTCTCTATCTTGTGATGAATTGGGTTTTCTCTTTGAGATTTTGTTTTATCGGATTGAATACTTTTATGGATTGAGAGCACTTGAGATATGTATTGCAAATGAATACTCGTGGTGACAATGGGGTATCATATTGATTCACTTGATGTATGTTTTGGCACTCAACTCGCGGATTCCCAAGGTGACATTGGGGTAATCTACGCATAGGGGTTGATGCACATTCTTGTCTTTGTTTTTCCGGTAGAAATCTTGGGTCACTCTTTGAGGTTCTTTGTATTGGATTGAGTATTATGAATTTGAATTTGCTTTGGTGTTGTTTTAGTACGAACTCTAGAATAGATCGAACGGAAAGAATAGCTTTGTGTCATTTTAGTACGAATTCTTGAATAGATCGAACGGAAAGAATAGCTTTGAGGTGGTTTCGTACCCTACAAACAATTTCTTCTTATGTTCTCCTCTAGATAGGAACTTTGGAGTGATTCTTCATTGCATGTTGAGGGATGGTTATGTGATCCAATTATATTAGCATTGTTGAGAGATTGCACTAGCGGAAGTACGGACCCTAGGCCTCATTTTCCAGCATTGAAATACCATTTGTGCTCACTTTTATTACTTGCTACCTTGCTGAAAAATCAGAAAATCAATATCTACTATCATTACTACGGTTTTATTACCATATCTTTGCTGAACCAGTGCACCTATACAAATTCCCATTGTATTTGGTGTGTTGGGGGACACAAGATACTTTTTATTATTTGGTTGCAGGGTTGTTTGAGAGAGACAATCTTCATCCTATGCCTCCCACGGATTGTTAAACCATAGGTCATCCACTTGAGGGAAAATTTCTATTGTCCTACAAACTCTGCGCTTGGAGGCCCAACACGTGTCTACAAGAATAAATTGCGTAGTAGACATCAAGCTCTTATCTCGCGCCATTGCCGGGGAGGCTAGTTAAGTGATACTCACATCCCTTCAACGAAGATCTTTTCTAGCGCCGTTGCTGGGAGGTGAGTGCATGAAGGTATATCTTTAGATCTTGCAATTGAATCTTTTACTTTCGTGTTTTATCACTAGTTTGGTTTATAAAAAGAAAACTACAAAAAAAGGAATTGAGGTTGCATCCTATTGTTCATCTTTATAATGTCCTTCGTGAAAATGATGGAAAAGAAAATTATGCTCAATTGATAGAAGAAGAATTCAATAGAATGTTTGGCATAAATGATGAGCATGATTTCAAAGTTGTTAGTATGAATTCTTTGAATATCCATGATGCTAATGATATGCAAATCTACAAGCTTGGGGATGCTATGCTTGATGAAGATGATATCTTTACTCCCCCAAGTTTTGATGAGAAAATTATTATAATGGTAGCATGCCTCCTATGTATGATGATTACTACGATGAATGTGGGTTTGGAAGAGTGTCAACTCTAGGTAATGATCCCACTATTTTGGAGGGTGTTGAATCTTATCACAATGATGAAAGTGGATTTGGAGATGTCATGACTTCATTTAATGATGAATCCACTATTTTGGAAAAGGTTACAATTGACTATGATCACAAAGTTGCTATCTATGATGATTATGGTGATGACATGTATGCTATAAAGAATAATGATAACCATGAAACTTGTCATCATGATTTTAATTTTCAATCCCATGATAATTATTTTGTTGACTTTGCTCCCACTACTATTCAAGAGAATAAATTTGCTTATGTGGAGAGTAATAAAATTTCTATGCTTGTCGATCATGAAAAGAATGCTTTATGTGATAGCTATATTGTTGAATTAATTCATGATGCTACTGAAAATTATTATGAGAGAGGAACTTATGCTTGTAGGAATTGCAATAATATCAAGTTTCCTCTCTATGTGTTGAAAGTTTTGAAGTTATGCTTGTTTTGCCTTCCTATGCTAGTTGATTCTTGTTCCCATAAGTTGTTTGCTCACAAAATCCCTATGCATAGGAAGTGGGTTAGACTTAAATGTGATAATCATATGCTTCATGATGCTCTCTTCATGTTTCAATTCTTATCTTCTATGCGAGCATCGTGGAAATCATCACGCCTAGCTAAAAGGAATTAAAGAAAAGCATTTGTTGGGAGACAACCCAACATTTTCCCCTACTGTTTTTGTGTGTTAACATGATTAATCTACTATCGTAATCATGTTTTATTGTTTTTGTTCAATAAAGTGCCCAGTAAAGCCTTCGGGATTGTGTGAATGATAGTTGACTTGAATCTGTGCAAAAACAGAAACTTTTGCGCTCAGTCCAGGAATTTTGAAAATTCACTGGAACGTGCTTTTGATCTGAATTTTTTTACAGCTGATACATATTCAAATTATCTACGTTGTCCTAATTTTTCATAATTTTTGGAGTAGCAGAAGTATGGTCGGAGTACAGATTACTACAAATTGTTCTGTTTTTTACAGATTCTATTTTCAATGCATAGTTTGCTTGTTTCCTAGTTTATATGGCTTATATTGCTCAATATAAATTTTGGAAATGATATGTTACAGTAGTAATTGTGTGGAAACAATTATGAATCTTGTCTTTGACAGTACCGAAGTGAAATGGCTTGCTCTTTGTCGTACTAACCTATCTCACGAAGTTCCGTTAAGTTTTGTGTGATTGAAGTTTTCAAGTTTTGCGTGAGATGTCGATATGACAAGAATAAGGAGTGACAATACCCTAAGCTTTGGGATGCCCAAGGCACCCCAAGGTAATATTCAAGGAAGATCCAAGCAACTAAGCTTGGGGATGCCTCGGAAGGCATCCCCTCTTTCGTCTCCAACATTATCGGTAACCTCACGTGGAGCTATGTTTTCATTCCTCACATGATATATGTTTTACTTGGAGCATCATTTTATTTTGCTAGGATTTGCTTTCTGTTATTTAGAATAATGTTTTGAATTTTATTTTCAATAAAAATTACAAGGATATCCTTTACCATGCTTATTTTGCAAGTATACATGTTGTTGTTTCAAAACAGAAAGTTTATCGCTGTTGCAAAAATTCCCTAGAAAAATCAGAATGTGATAAAATGTTTAATTTTTTTGCACAATAAGATCTGAGCAATTTTCTAAGGTGTGGTAAATTTTCATAATTTTTGGAGTTAGGGGAGAACGATGAATCTTGCATTCTTTATAGATTGTACTGTTTTGGCAGACTGTTGTTATGTTTGCATTGTTTGCATATTTTTGCTTGTTTAATGATTCTATTTGAGGATAGGAGTATTAAATATGCAGAGGCATTTAGTATGAAATGTTGAATAATAATTTTAGTAATTTGCTACAGTAGAGAATCATAAGGTTTTGCATTGGTTTATACTAACGTATCTCACGAGTTCTTGTTGAGTTTTGGGTGGATGAAGTTTTCGGTATTAGGTAAACCGTGATATGAGAGGAATTAATGAGACACAAAAGCTCAAGCTTGGGGATGCCCAATGCATCCCAAGTTAATGTTCCAATAAGTCTCAAGCATCCAAGCTTGGGGATGCCCCGTTAGGCATCCCACCTTTCTTCTTTAACAATTATCGGTTAGTATCGGTTGAGCCTAAGTTTTTGCTTCTTCACACGAGTTGTGTTATGATTGGAATATCATTTTATTTTGCTTGTTGTTTATATAAATACTTAGGTTTGAAAGTTTTTAAATAAGAGAGAATCCACAATTGGCTACCCATTTGCTTAACTACTCGCTTGACCTTCACTTATATCTTTTTGGAGTAGCTTGTCATTTACTCTTGTGCTTCACTTATATCCTACGAGTAAATTGTTGAATGAATTGAATATCATGAAGTTGAATTGTATGTTCATATCATGCCTAGTGGTAGCTTCACATTGGATTTAGAAAGTGAAATCTTTTGAAGCTTGACAATCACAATATTGGTCATACAAGCAATTCATGAATGATTAGTAGAAGGAAGAGAACTTTCACATGCAAATACACTATCTTGGAAATCTTTTGTGATTGTGAGCCCCCATCAAAATATTATATGCCAAAATTGTTAACGTTGGACAAGGAAGACAATGTAATGTTTTATGTTTGTTCATATTTACATAGAAGTTATATTGTCATAGATCCTTCAACATGTGGTGTTTGCCCCCATCTTTGCTAGCCAAAAACTCCGCACCAAGTAGAGATAATACTTGTGCATTCAAAAACCTTTAAAACCAAAATCTTATTTTCAAGAGTCCACGATACCTACCTATGGATTGAGTAAGATCTTTCAAGTAAGTTGTCATCGGTGCCATAAGGCAATAAAAATTACTTCTAAAAGTGTGAGATCATTTAGTGTAAGAGAAAATTTGAGTGTTGTACGAACTTGTGATAGTAAAGAATAAAAGCGACATACTACATAATAAAGGTTTCCATCACAAGGGGCAATATAATGTGATATTCTATTGCACTAAGGGGTTGAGCATACAAACAAATAAGCACATGGCAACCTCTGCTTCCCTCTAATAAGGGCCTATCTTTTACTTTATGTATTTACTTTTATGCAAGAGTCAAAGTTTTTCTCTCTATACCTTTTTATTTTTCTCCTTTGGAAAGCATCATGTGGTGAGGAAAGATCTAGGCACATATGTCCAGTAATATGGGTAGCATGAGTTATTATTGTTGACATCACCCTTGAGGTGAATATGTTGGAAGGCGAAATTATAAGCCCCTATCTTTCTACGTGTCGGGTTGAAATGTTTTGCTCATGTGTATGCGGCGAGTGTTAGCAATCATAGAAGACTATATGATGGTTGAGTATGTGGAGCTCTTACTTAGACTCTGTTGAATAAGTTGAATTTCAATTGTTTGGTGACTAAGAATATAGGTTGTTGAGTTTCAAGAGCATTCATTTTTTGAACCTTAACAAGTGAATTGGGTGCTACTTTAACATGATGAGTTTTATGAGAAAGAATTGCTATTATGATGCTAGGAAAAGTGATTGAAATTATCATCGATCAAACTTATGCACTTTGCTAGCATTCACACTTCATAAATTATTTCTTTTATCATTTACCTACTCGAGGACGAGTAGGAATTAAGCTTGGGGATGCTGATACGTCTCCAACGTATCTATAATTTATGAAGTATTCATGCTCTTATATTATCATTCTTGGATGTTTTACAATCATTTTATAGCAATTTTATATCATTTTGGGGACTAACCTATTGACCCCGTACCCAGTGCTAGTTGTTGTTTTTTGCTTGTTTTTTACATCCCAGGAAATCAATATCAAATGGAGTCCAAACACCGTGAAACATTTTGTGAATTTTTGATGGACCAGAAGACATCCAATGGGCTAGAGAAGCACCTGGGGGGGTGCCCTGAGGGGGGCACAAACCACCAGGGCGCACCTGGGGCGCTCCCAGGTGGGCTGTGCCCACCTCGGTGGCCTCCCGCACCCCCTATTTGCCCTATAAATCACCAAATATTCCAAAAACCCTCAGGGTAACCCTAGATCAAAAGTTCCGCCACCGCAAGGCTCTGTAGCCACCGAAAACCAATCTAGACCCTGTTCCGGCACCCTGTCGGAGGGGGAAATCATCACCGATGGCCATGTCCACCCTCGGGGCTGAGGGTTTGTACCAGTATTTATGTGTTTAATCTCTCTCTCTCTCTCTCTCGTGTTCTTGAGATGTCACGATCTTGAAGTATCGTGGGCTTTGTTAATATAGTTGGATCATATGGTGTTTTCCTCTCTCTATCTTGTGATGAATTAAGTTTTCCCTTTGAGATTTTGTTTTATCGGATTGAAAGTGTTTATGGATTTGAGAGCACTTGATATATGTCTTGCAAATGAATACTCGTGGTGACAATGGGGTATCATATTGATTTGCTTGATGTATGTTTTGGCACTCCACTCGCGGATTCTCGAGGTGACATTGGGGTAATCTAAGCATAGGGGTTGATGCACGTTCTTGTCTTTGTTTCTCCGGTAGAAATCTTGGGGCACTTTTTGAGGTTCTTTGTATTGGATTGAGTATTATGAATCTGAATTTGCTTTGGTGTTATTTTAGTACGAACACTAGGATAGATTGAACGGAAAGAATAGCTTTGTGTTATTTTAGTACGAACTCTTGAATATCGAATGGAAAGAATAGCTTTGAGGTGGTTTCATACTCTACAAACAATTTATTCTTATGTTCTCTGCTAGATAGGAACTTTGGAGTGATTCTTCATTGCACGTTGAGGGATGGTTATGTGATCCAATTATATTAGCATTGTTAAGAGATTGCACTAGTGAAAGTACGAACCCTAGGCCTCATTTTCAAGCATTGCAATACCGTTTGTGCTCACTTTTGTTACTTGCTACCTTGCTGTTTTTATTGTTCTTATCACAAAAATAATATCTACTATCATTACTACGGTTTTATCACCATCTCTTCACCGAACCAGTGCACCTATACAAATTCCCATTGTATTTGGTGTGTTGGGGACACAAAAGACTTTTTATTATTTGGTTGCATGGTTGTTTGAGAGAGACCATCTTCATCCTACACCTCCCACGGATTGATAAACCTTAGGTCATCCACTTGAGGGAAAATTGCTACAGTCCTACAAAACTTTATGCTTGGAGGCCCAACACTTGTCTACAAGAATAAAGTTCGTAGTAGACATCAACGTCTACTAATATTACCAATTCTCTAGCATTCATCATAAGACAAGACAAACTTACGAGCATCCTTAAAGAGAGTGAGCCAATAAAAACCGGAGTGCAGTACCTTATGTGCAGTTCTATCTCCAGCGTGGTGTCCTCCGTAAGCCTCGGAGTGGCACTTGCGTCGGATCTATTCCTGTTCATGCTCAGGTACACAATGTCTAATAACACCATCTACTCCTTCTTTATAAAGGTGTGGGTCATCCCAAAAGTAATGTCTCAAATCATAGAAAAACTTTTTATTTTGCTGGTATGTGAAACTAGGTGGTATAAATTTAGCAACAATGTAATTAGCATAATCAGCATACCATGGAGTATTACGAGAAGCATTTATGACAACTAATTGTTCATCAGGAAAGGTATCATCAGTAGGCAGTGGGTCATCAAGAACATTTTCTAACCTAGACAAGTGTGTGCAACGGGGTTCTCAGCTCTCTTTCTATCAATAATATGCAAGTCAAATTCTTGTAGCAAGAGAACCCATCTAATAAATCTAGGTTTAGCATCTTTCTTTTAAGATATTTAATAGCAGCATGATCAGTGTGAATAGTTACTTTGGAATCAACAATATAAGATCTGAACTTATGACAAGCAAAACCAACTGCTAGAAATTCCTTTTCAGTAGTAGCATAATTTCTTTGGGCATTGTCTAGAGTTTTACTAGCATAATAAATGATATTCAATTTCTTATCAACTCTTTGCCCCAGAACAACACCAACAACATAATTACTAGCATCACACATAATTTCAAAGGGTAAATTCCAATCAGGCGGCTGAACAATAGGTGCAGAAATCAAGGCTTTCTTAAGTATTTCAAATGCTTCTACACAATCATCATAAAAAAGGAACATCTTTTTGCAAGAGATTAGTGAGAGGCCTAGAAATTTTAGAAAAGCCTTTAATAAACCTCCTATAGAAACCAGCATGACCAAGGAAATTTCTTATACCTTTGATTTTTTTAGGACACGACATCTTTTCAATAACATCTACTTTAGCTTTATCAACTTCAACACCTCTTTCAGAAATTTTATGCCCCAAGACAATACCTTCATTAACCATAAAGTGGCACTTCTCCCAATTCAAGACTAGATTAGTTTCTTCACATCTCTGCAAAACTCGATCAAGGCTTCTTAAGCAATCATCAAAAAAGTTCCTTAAATGGAGAAATCATCCATGAAAACCTCAACAATCTTTTCATAGAAGTCAGAGAATATAGCAGTCATACATCTTCGAAAGGTAGCAGGTGCATTACATAGACCAAAAGGCATACGTCTATAAGCAAAGGTACCGAAAGGGCAAGTAAAAGTGGTCTTCTCTTGATCATCTTTTGACACAGGTATTTGAGAGAAACCAGAATAACCATCTAGAAAGCTAAAATGTGTATGTTTGGATAGTCTTTCTAGGATTTGATCAATAAAAGGTAGAGGGTAATGATCTTTTCTAGTAGCTTTGTTTAATTTGCGAAAATCAATTACCATTCTGTAACCTGTAACAATTCTTTGTGGAATCAATTCATTCTTATTGTTAGGAACAACAGTAATACCTCATTTCTTAGGGATATGATTAACAGGACTTACCCCTTTACTATCAGCAATACGATAAATTATACCTGCCTCTAGAAGCTTTAATATTTCATTTCTTACCACTTCTTTCATGTTAGGATTTAACCTTTGTTGGTGATCAACAACTGGTTTAGCATCAGGCTCCAATTTAATTTTGTGCCGACATAGAGTGGGACTAATGCCCTTAAGATCATCAAGAGTATATCCAATAGCGGCACGGTGCTTCTTCAGAGTTTTCAATAATTTATTTTCTTTATGCTCTCAAAGGTTAGCACTAATAATAATAGGATATATCTTCTTTTCATCAATATAAGCATATTTCAAAGTATCAGGTAACTACTTTAGCTCATACACAGGATCACCCTTGGGACCAACAATTTCATCCTTACTAGGCAATTCTTTATCATGGGGTTGTCTACGAAATTTAGAGAAATTAAAATCATGAGACATATCCCCTAAACCAATAGTAACAATATCCTTTTCGCAATCTATCTTAGCATTAACAGTATTCAAGAAAGGTCTACCAAATATAATGGGACAAAAATAATCTTGTGGGGAACCAAGAACAAGAAAATCAGTAGGGTATTTAATTTTCCCACACAAGACTTCAACCTCTCTGACAATGCCGATTGGTGACATAGTATCCCTATTGGCAAGCTTAATAGTAACATCAATATCTTCTATCTCAGTAGGGCAATATCATTCATAATTTCTTCATATAAGGAAAAAGGAATTGCACTTAAACTAGCACCCACATCACATAAGCCATGATAATAATGATCTCCAACTTTAACAGAAACAACAGGCAGCTTCATCACAGAAATAAATAACATGCCCATCAATATTATCAACCAAGAGATCTTTAACCATAGCAATACTAGGCTCAACTTTCATTTGTTCAGGGGGTGTTGGTGTTCTAGTATAACTCTTACGAACCACAGTTGAAGCTTTAGCATGATCCTTTATTCTAACAGGAAAAGGTGGTTTCTCAATATAAGTGGTAGGAACAATAGGATCAACATTATAAGTAACAGTTTCTTCTTCAACTTTAATAGGTTCTACTAATTTAATTTCAATGGGAGGATGATATTTAAACCACTTATCCCTAGGGAGATCAACATGAGTAGCAAATTATTCACAGAAAGAAGCTACTATCTCAGAGTCAAGTCCATATTTAGTGCTAAAATCACGAAAAGCATCGGTATCCATAATAGATTTAACACAATCAAACTTACGGTTTATACCTGACTCCTTACCTTCGTCGAGTTCCCAATCTTCAAAGTTTTGTTTAATTCTTTTCAGTAAATCCAATTTGAATTCAATATCCTTCTTCATATAAGAACCAGTACAAGAAGTATCGAGAATGGATTGATCATTATGAGAAAGCTGAGCATAATTTTTTTGAATAATAATTTCTTGAGAGCTTATGATTGGGGCATGAATATAACATTGACTTAAGCCTCCCCAAGCTTGAGCGATAATTTCTCCTTCACGAGGCCAAAAATTATTTATATAATTCCCGATCACGATGAACCAGATGCATAGGATAAAACCTCTGATGAAATTCAATTTCAATTGGTTGTAGTTCCATGATCCAATATCATCACATAGCCTATACCATGTCAATGCCTTTCCCTTCAAAGATAAAGGGAAGACCTTCTTCTTGACAACATCCTCGGTCATACCTACAAGCTTAAATAATCCACAAACTTCATCCACATAGATTAGGTGCATATCGGGATGTAATGTTCCATCTCCTGCATAAGGATTAACTAGCAGTTTCTTTATCATACCCGAAGGAATTTCATAATAAATATTTTCAGTAGGTGCACTAGGTTGAGGAGCAACTCTTTGCTCTTCTGGTCAAGGTGAAGATACCCTGAACAAGCCCCTCAAAGGATTATTTTCCATAGTAACAAGTGACAGTAAATTTCAGCACACTTTATAAATGTTTCCTTATCAAATTCCACTTACCAAAGGCGCTTCACTCTCAGGCAACGCCGCTAGAAACAAGTCTTGATGACCCACAAGTGTAAGGGATCTATCGTAGTCCTTTCGATAAGTAAGAGTGTGGAACCCAACAAGGAGTAGAAGGAAATGACAAGCGGTTTTCAGTAAGGTATTCTCCGCAAGCACTGAAATTATCGATAACAGATAGTTGTGTGATAAGAAAATTCGTAACAGGTAACAAGTAACAAAAGTAAACAAGGTGCAGCAAGGCGGACCAATCCTTTTTGTAGCAAAGGACAAGCCTGGACAAACTCTTATATAAATAAAGCGCTCCAGAGTATACATGGGAATTGCTGTCAAGTTAGCTTTCATCATGCTCATATGATTCACATTTGATACTTTGATAATTTGATATGTGGGTGGACTGGTGCTTGGGTGCTGTCATTCCTTGGACAAGCCTCCCACTTATGATCAATCCCTCTCACAAGCATCCGCAACTACGAAAGAATAATTAAGGTAAACCTATCCATAGCATGAAACATATGGATCCAAATCAGCCCCTTACGAAGCAACGCATAAACTAGGGTATAAGCTTCTATCACTCTAGCAACCCATCATCTACTTATTACTTCCCAATGCCTTCCCCTAGGCCCAAATCTTGGTGAAGTGTCATGTAGTTGACGTTCACATAACACCACTAGAGGAGAGACAACATACATCTCATCAAAATATATAGCGAATACCAAATTCACATGATTACTTACAAGAAGACTTCTCCCATGTCCCTAGGAACAAACGTAACTACTCACAGAGCATATTCATATTCAAAATCAGAGGAGTATTAATTATCATTAAGGATCTGAACATATGATCTTCCACCGAATAATCCAACTAGCATCAACTACAAGGAGTAATCAACACTACTAGCAACCCACAAGTACCAATTTGAGGTTTTGAGACAGAGATTGGATACAAGAGATGAACTAGGGTTTGAGAGGAGATGGTGCTGGTGAAGATGTTGATGGAGATTGACCCCCTCTCGATGAGAGGATCGGTGGTGATGACGGTGGCGATGATTTCCACCCTCTCGGAGGGATGTTTCCCCGGTAGTACAACTCCGACCAAGCCCTAGATTGGTCCTGCCCAGGTTCCGCCTCGAGACGGCGGCGCTTCATCCCGAAAGCTTCCTTCTTATTGTTTCCAAGTCAAAACGCACAATATAGCAGAAGATGGGTGTCAGGGGCCTGCCAGGGGGCCCACAAGGACGGGAGGCTCACCCAGGGGGTAGGGCGCGCCCTCCACCCTTGTGGCTGGCCGGTGGCCCCCATCTAGTACTTTCTTCGCCCAATATTTTTTATTTATTCCAAAATGATACTCCGTGAAGTTTCAGGACTTTTGGAGTTGTGTAGAATAGGTCTCTAATATTTGCTCGTTTTCTAGTCCAGAATTCCAGCTGCCGACATTCTCCCTCTTCATGTAAACCTTATAAAATAGGAGAGAACAGACATAAGTATTGTGATATAATGTGTAATAGCAGCCCATAATGCAATAAATATCAATATAAAAGTATGATGCAAAATGGACGTATCACACGCACGCACGCAACACTCAGACGCACACATGCACGCATACATGCACACACCACACGACCAACACACACTCTCTCACGCTCAAGTGCTCAACCTACACGTGCATGCACACACATCAGGCCCTGACAGACACATACACAACCAGGTGGTTCCCGCGCATGGGTTGGAGTCTTGTCGTGCCTGCGTAAATTTGTGTTTATCTGACCTTTTTCCTATGTGAACTGATAGGTGGGACCCACAAGGAAGGTGGTCAATTTAACTAGTCAACATAGTGCCACGCAGACTGTTTGGCCAGTCAATAGAGTGCAAACGGTGAGCAAGTGACCGTATAATCATCGCAAAATGTATATAGTGACCGTAATGAGCGTATTTTGAAGTCCGGAGACCGTATTACACTTTTCACTTGAAATACACTGGCCGCCCGTGTATTTATCTCTTTCTCGCTCTCTCTGTGGAGCCGAGTAGGCCAACGTGCGAGTGCCTAAATTGGCACACGCCACCCCATTGTTGATGTACTGGTTTCGTAAGAGCGAACAAGCATTCACGTCTACTGTACAAACTGTAGATATGAGTTACAAATGCTATGAAGACGAATACAAATATTTGAATCCACTTTATGCCCAATTTCTTTCTGTAGGCCATCCAAAAGTATATCTCTACGTGTTCTCACATGTTACATTTAACAACTATGCAATACAACACTACTACTACACTCTAACACAATATATCATATGTGTTTTTAGTTTTACTAGATCTCGTATTGTTACTTAATTATTCAGTTTGCATACATTAAAATTTCCTTTGAAATGTATGGCTGGTATCATCTACCGCGCGGGAAAAATCCCACCCTTGCCTATTTAATCAGGTTTGCATCGATGGATCATGCAAAACAACAAAACTATAGTAGTACTATGGTACAAGTAACAGTTCACTGGGCCGCCGTGTCGTGTACTCCTCCGTCATAAGAGTGGAGCGCTCGCTTTCATAAATGTTCTAGTCCCTTTTGCCGACATGTGGGACATCAAGCAACCGGGTCCACGTGCCATACTGAAATAACAGTGCAGAGCAGAAGGGGTGAAGCACCCCAGTCATGGCGTCGGTGTAGTAATGAGCAATGAGGCGTCAAATCACAAAGCTTCACCTTTCTCGCTGTTAAGTTGGAGGAACGAAGTAATAATGCTAAAAGGAGAAGTTGGAGGGACGAAGTAACCATCATTTCACTCATTGCTGAATCCGCCTCTCCCTCATCTTCTTCAAGTTAACCACGTGTCGCTTCTGCCGTTGTTCTGCCTCATGTGGGACGCGGATCGGCTTAGTAAAGCACTGACATGTGGGACCACATGTTGGCAAACCACCAGGCCAACATCCTCTAAAAATAAGAAACCTCCCCCACCATCCGCACGGCAAAATCACCTCCTTTTTACCAATCTTGATACTATAATTTTTTAGATCAATATAATCGAGTTTTGTATAGATAGCACACAGGAGCAAAACCAAGTGGTACGGTTAAGGGCATCCGTAATGTGTAGCCAAATGTGAAAATAGCTTTTGGCATCAATGGGAACCATTGTGGACGGTGCTGCCAAAGCCAAAAAGATGGAACTAAAGCTCCCTAATTGATTGATTGAAGGAATAGAAAAATGCAACCTCTTTCCTCTTTCTCCCGTGCTTGGATGCATGTACAGTATAGAGCACATAGTCTACTCCCCTGTCCCTTCTATCACAAATCACAAAGCAGTGAGGCGTTAAATCACAAAGCACAGACGAATCAACCATCATTTAGCTCTTTGCTGACTCCACTTCTCCATCGTCTTCTTCGACAAACCACCTTACCACACTAAGCTGGACAGGCGATGCTATTGTGTAGTACTAGTACGTTTACGCGTTCTTTGATTCAATGCACTTCGTGCATGCAAATAAGGCAGTTGTCTCGGCTTGCAGGCAGCTCTTGCAAATGACTTACCGTGGTCTCCCTAAATGGCGTTCTCCGTCGAACGCACTTCGCCAAACCACAACGTTCGAGATATCATCGATGTCACCACAATGGGGAAGGAAGTCAAATAGTTACTACCTCCATTTTTTTGTACACAAGGCTAGTATATCAAAATTACAATTTGCAGAAGACCACTAACACTAATCTAGGCAAAATTGATGGGGTTTGCCTCATACTAGCAACCAAGGACATTAATATACCCTTGCATGCATGCGGGAGTGAGAAGGTTGGTTTGCATGGCGCTGCATTAATCAAGCGATGAGGAGTGAGATGGTTAGCTCTTTGGGCATTGGAGAAAAAACTACGCATTAATTGACACATCAAATGAGGATTTGTATCGATCAACCCCGCTAAGGAAAACCCCGCCTTTCTTTTTTAACACAAGTAGCACTCCTACGTACGACTTGTATCCTGTTTGGGTCCAGGCCTTGCATTGCCATACTTCGCCACACATTTTTGCCAAGCTTGCCTAAAATTTTCAAAATGAAAAGGAGGTACACTTGCACATGGCTATCGCGGTCGCACCGCACCCTCACACAGTTGCTCCTGCACGCTGCAAAGCCAACCAAGGGAACGCACACTCACTGACACGTGCTACCGCATGTGATCAAACCAAACTCAGCAATCCTACCGCTGACACATAATTTTCATTCATACAGTATGTTTATCCAACCGCATGTTGGGGAAGTCCGTACGGCCCGCGCGGTGGTCTGTTGGGGAAGAAGAAGAGGTGAGGAAGAAGGGTTAGGAGGCGTAGGATATTCATCCAACTGCCTGAAATGGTCGACTGACCCAAATGATGAAAGTCAGGCGACTTGCATAAATATATGTTTTTACACAACAAAAGATCCCTAAAAACAATAACATTAAGAAAAACTATCACTGCTCGTGGAACGAGACAACCTCGTCGTCTTTGGCTGCTGGTGTGAACCAGCCATAGCTACCGACGTGTGTCTCTGCACCGTGGTTGTCCTCGGCCTCCAGCTACTCGTTCATGCAGAGCGTGTGGGCGCTCTGCAGGGATGCGAGCACCGCCTAGTTTAAGTTTAGAACGTCCAGTTCCGCCTGCAAGAGGGCCTCGGTGGAAGCGGCATCCGCGCACTCTGCATCAAATTAAGCCTCCGCCGCCCGGTTCAAGTCCAGGACGTCTGGTTCCGCCTGTAGGTGGGCCTCGATGGCAGCGACATCCATGCGCTCCGCGTCGAGTTGAGCCTCCACCGCCCGGTTCAAGTCCAGGACGTCCGGTTCCGCCTGTAGGAGGGCCTCAATGGCAGCGGCATCCACGCGCTCTACGTCAAGTTGAGCCTCTGCCGCCCGGTTCACATCCACGACATCTGGTTCTGCCTACAGGAGGGCCTCGATGGCAGCGGCATCTGCGCGCTTTGTGTCGAGTTGAGCCTCCGCCTCCCGGTCCTCCTTTAGTATCGCCAGGTTGAACCGCTGGTCCACCTGCACCATGGGTGATCCGGATGCCAGCATGAAGTCGATGTCCATCGTCTCATATGCATCGGGGGCCCTCTGCGTAGTGACCTCCACCTTGAACATTGGACCGGCTTCCTCCTCCTCGGAGCTTAGCTCTAGAGAACTCGGGGATTGGCCCGCCACAAAGCGAGCTTGCAAACGGAGGTCTCTCGCGCCAACCGCCACTGCAATTTCTTTGCGGCGCTCCGGCATCAGCATCGTGTAGTATGTGATCTTGAGGTGCACCATGGCTTCGGCAAACTAGGGGATGCTTGATGCGGGCTAGGGGATCGAAAGGTGGGGGAATGGCTGGAGAGGAGGTGTGATTTTTGGGGCAGTGGCTGGCGTAGGCTGAGCAGCAAAGGTTCTGGTGTGAATAGTGGTGATGACCGGTCAATCGGTTTTGACTGTACATCGCTATTGTCGCGTTCGTGTTGCACCCCAGCATGCTGGACCCTCCATGCTGCTCACCAAATGGAACACGCTTCGTCTTGCATTTTCGCTCGCTTGTGGGACCGTAGTTGAGAGCAAATCGACGTCCCTCCCCCTCCCCCGCCCGCGTCATTTATACTAATACTAGAAGAGAGAGAGGTCGGCCGATTGTTACTAGTACTCCCTCCGTTTTATGCGGAGTAAATAAAAACAAAGGGAGTATACTACTAGTACTATGAGCACTGCATACTCTACTGCAGATGTTGTCAGTACTCCACTAGTACTATTGGATAGTTAGCATAAAAAAGTTACTATTGGACTAGCTATACGTGGCGAAATCCTAGTAGGAAGAGCATGCACGAGAACAAGCACATTCACGTGTTTGAAAACAAATTGGAAACCATCTCTGTTTGAATACAAATCTAGGACTATGTACGAATCTAACAATATTGATTGGGTGTTGTTGAATGTTGATACTTTTTTCTGTAAGTTTGATCAAAGTAGAGATACTTTGACTACACATAAAACTTATATGTAAACTAGAAAGGATCAGAGGGAGTATATTGTACATTCAAAAGCGAAACACACATTGAATACCCTTTATATATGATTTGATGATGCTATGATCACCAGTTCAAAATTTTGAATCCGCCTTAGGTATCACACATGCACCCACTCGTTCTCTCTCGGTTCCATCTCTGGGTCTGGAGATCGATTGAAAGAGGACTAGGGTGGGTACAGTACGTTCATTTCGCTTTTGAACATGCAATATACTCCCTCCGAACCCCACAGACCCCCCGGGTCATTTCTATCATAGAAACACACCAAACCTTTATCTCCTTGCATGACACGCACTTGATCTCTCAACATCAATCGATCTTGTCAAGATGTGTCAGGGCATGAACCGAATGGGATGTCAAAACTAAGATGGGAAGCGACACGTAGTGGAGGCAAAGTGAAACTTCAAACGAATCATTTGTCTGTATGCATGTCAGACAAATTACAACATTGGAAATACAAGCATGGTCTAGGCCCACATGCAAATGATACTCGGCGAAATATTCAAATGAGACATGCGGGAGGATGGACTCGACCGGAGGGCAACATGATTGATGGAGAAGAGGGTTGGAGAGGAATGAGAAATAAGCAACCCCACATGATTATACTTGAACGGCTCAAATAAACAATAAGTTGTCTCATTTTCCCTTCCACCTTGGTCACGGAGTAAGATACTCGCTCCGGTTTTATTTACTCTGCATATTAGGTTTGACTAAAGTCAAACTTCATAAAATTTAACCAAATTTATAGAAAAAAATATGAACATTTACAATAGCAAATCTATATGATGTGAAAGTATATTCAATAATGAATCTAATGGTATTGATTTGTTATTGTATATGTTATTATTTCTTTCTATAAACTTTGTCAAAGTGTACAAAAGTTTGACTTTGAGCAAAGCTAAAATGCGGATTAAATAAAAACAAAGGGAGTACGCAGGGACTAGTATAGTTACTACTGCCGGAACATGGTAAGTTGGACCCCTAAATGCGGGCACGGACCGGGCACAACTCAATTATTCCTTCAAACAGTCGGACACCTACAGTAGCACACCATCCAGCTACTTAATCAAGTGTTATGCTTCACTAGTTGAAAAGGAAAAGGGTGGTACCGTACCCAAAACCACCACACTTGGGGCTAGGGTAACAACTTGATACTATACCACATTTGAACCAGGGCACAAAAACCACCTTTTCTGTGCCTAATGCGCAACGCGGAGCACTAGCGCTCGAATTTGGCCGGGAAAACGTGGAAACCGACATGTGGGGCACACATGTCGGGATGACGTGGTGCACACTAGTCCAATGGAGGAGCTTGCCCACGACCTCCTCGCCACCGGCAACCGTTCATGTGGGTCGTGGGGGCCAACAACGTGGCGCAGCTCCCGCACCGCCTCCGGACATGGTAACCATGGTGAGCGACACGCTCATCGTCGCTGGACACAGTCGGCTTCAGGATGCCGAAGGTTGAGTTAGCGTTGTGGCAAGACTAGCAAATCAACACCTATCTCGTCGAGGATGCACGGGGTGCCGAAGTGCGCGCGCGCCGCTACGCGTCCGCGGAGTGTTGTAGCACGACCAACTGCATCCCTAGGACATGAGATCATGCTGGGTCATCTTGATTTTTCAATGACATGTGGGGATCGCATGTGACCAAAGGGCATCTCTAACGTTTTCGTGACCGCAACTGACTACCCTGGCACACCAAAACCATCGTCCCTCGCATCGTCGTGCTATGCGTTCCCAGCCGGCGTCAGCTGCCCACATTCATGCCGTCCGTCCGTATGCTGTCATTAAGAGGCTCGGTGCCCGAGGAACCAACTCCAGCGACTTAATGACACACCCAAATGCTTGGCCTCACTGGAATGCGCTACTTAAAGCGGCAACGCTCAGCTAAACTCCACACCATAGCGCATCGTCCTGCTACCTAGCACCACATCCGCCATGACCGCGAGCGCGAACGCTCTGCGGGAGAGCTTGTCTTCGAGGATGAAGCTCGAGGTCGTCGGCCTCGCTCAAGTTGCCGCTCACAACACAATAGTGGCGTAGTCAAACGCGGACGCGACCGCACAAGCGGTGGACACGCTGGCAGCCGACGACGGGAGCACCGTCAGCCATGCGTCCTACTTGCCGCCGTCCAACGTTTGGTGGCGCATGTGGCAGGTGAAGCGACAGACCGTCCACGTCCATCATCATCGACCTCATGTCCACCGGCACCACCGAGGTCGGGGACTCCTCCGAGGATGAGTAGGACATGGGAGGCGCAGGGCATGGTGTGCCAACTGGCCGGTGCGTCTCCCGTGTTTTACTCTTCCTCGTCGGAGACCGCACCTTCTCTTCAAGGGTCTTGAATCCCGCCCCTGTACATGGAGATCGCAGATGGAGGACATCGGTCGCCGCCGTATAATAGGTTGAGGGTCGGGTTTCTTTTATTTTTCTGTCCTATAAAAGTTTGAAATGTAATGAAAATCTGCTGTGTTTGCATGAATCTCGTCCGGTGTATATGAACGTTCACGATAATAGTAAGGTATATTGTAGGAGCATGAAAATATATGGAATGATGATTCGTTTTTGTGTGTATAAACTTAGAAGGTTTGACCCGAGACAAAGCTAACATGCGAAGTAAATAAACACATAGGGTCTACATACACAATTTATCTTAGGCACTCCAATAGTACATCCACTACACATTCACACATTTCACATCTTTCTACATCGATGGGAACCTACAAAAGGGTTAACGTAAATTGCCTCTCTCTCCCCCCTGATTTTCATGTTGATGGGCCCCTCCTCCCAATCTCCAATCAACAGCTCACACGTTTCACATTACGTTAATTACGTAACTGGGATTATGTAGGTGTAGCATTACTCGTCCTAAAAAAACTAACTAAGCCAACCTCCCAGCATATCGCGCGGAAAAGACCCGGTCACGCCGTTTTAGTCGGGATTACCGGATTACTAGTAGTAGTATTGATGGATTGCGCGAAGCACCAAGTTTTTTTTTGAGGGGGCGAAGAACCAAGTTTAAAAGGAAAAAAAGGCGGTACGCTCACAACATGCCTGTCGCGGTCGCATTGCACCCCTCACACGATTGGTCCTGCACACGGCTCAGGCAAACGGAATGCGCTTCATCTTGACTCTTCACTCACACGTGGGACTGCACTTGGAGAAACCGACCATGTGCTAAACTCACCCGCCCACCGCGCGAAAATTCCCCCTCCCCCAAAAAAATTCCCCCCAAATCCCAAATTTAACTGCCCTTTGGCCAACTAGCCAATAATATTCCCCAAAACCCGCTCCCCCTCGGCCCCCTCCACTCCATTCGCTCCGGCAAAGCTGCCCTCCCTGCTGCACCGATACGCCGGCACCGCAGTTCGTCGAGGGGATGCACGTTGATCCTCTCACTCCCAAAGTAAGCTCTCGTAGACTGCCATGCTCTAGCTGCGCCGCCATCGCTGGCGACGTTCTTGTGGAGACGCACGATGGTCAGCTTCTCCCATGGTACGCGTATTCTAGACCGAGGCCCTATGCATGTCGGAGTAGCGCTGAATGCTAGCTGATAGATGCTGTTAATCTCACTATTTGCTGAAGTAGTTTACAGTCAATATGCTCTGCTTAAGAAGCTTCCTTGCCCTGTTCTGCACTCAATCTGTTTAGCTGAGATGGCATGCCATGCCCGATTAGTTGCTAAAATATCCTACCATACATTTATTGTGATGTATATTGCCATGGTCTAGTAGGCAATTTGTTAGGTGAAATAGCTCTACACCATTTTTTATACTCGATCTTTGTTGCTGAGATGGCCTTTGATGGCTGTGTGCTCGACCTCATTGCCTGCTGAAACAGCCTGCCATAATTGAGCACTCAAATCTGTTTGCTGAATTAGCTTTACATATATTTTGTTACTTAGATCTGCTTGTCCAAATATCTTGCCATGGCTTTAGACATCGACCTAGATTATTTTTTCTGGACTTCATAAAAAATATATATGTTTTTCCTGTAATATCTAGTAGAAGAACTAATTTGTATGTCTAACAGATGGACAAGACTTGGATAGCTTCTGCTCAAAGATTCTCCGCTGCATATGTCAGGGGGGTTGAAAACTTCATGAACTTTATGAGCTGAGTACGGTCGTCCAAAATCAGATGTGCTCTGCCCATGTAGCAGTTGTATGAATTCACTTACAAGACCCCAGTCAACTGTGCAAAATCATGTACACTTGTATGGGATGTTGGTCACATATACTAGGTGGGTTCATCATGGTGAAGCTGTGAACGTCAATGTTACTGACTATGTGGAAGCAACAGATCACCATCTTGATCTGCCTGATGCTCGGGTGGAAGAGGAGGAGGTGGTGGTGGCAGAGCTAGTGAGTTTGACCAACATTGAAACAATGCTACGAAATGCTCGTGCATTTCGTGAACTTTCACATGCAGAAGAAAAATGGCGGGCCCGCATATTGGAACAATGCAACGTGGCTGTCACCCGAGGAAATAAGATGTCAGTATTCTCAGCTATGCTCAGCTTTCTTGAGGTGAAGACATCTGAGCGTATGACCAACAAATCATTCGATGCGATGTTGGCTTCTTTCCGCAAATCTTTCCCAGATGCATCTGAGCTGCCACACATCTACAATAAAATGAAGAATTTCCTTCGTGCAGTTGGGATTGGATATGATATGATCCATGTTTGTAAGAATAATTATGTTCTGTCCCGGAAGGATTATGCCAACTTAAGTGAATGCCCAAAATGCAATTAATCAAGATGGAAAGATGGCAATGCTATGAAGAGGATTCCTCATAATGTTTTGAGACATTTTCCAATTATACCAAGATTGCAGAGGTTGTTTCATGATGCTGAAACAAGAGAGGATGTACTGTGGCATTCTAGGAACCAGGAGTACAGAGATCAGAATGTAATGAGCCATCCATCTCATGGTAGTGACTGAAAAAGCTTCAATTAGAAACACAAAAAGTTTGCTGCTGACCCGAGAAACATTAGACTTGGCTTAGCTTCGGATGGATTTAACCCATTTGGCCACCAGAGCGCCACATATAGCATGTGGCCAGTGCTTGTTATCCCTTACAACATGCCTCCAAATGTCTGCACCAAAGAATCAAACTACATGATGGCCTTGCTCATCCCAGGTCCAAATAGTCCTGGAAAGGATTTTGATTTATTCATGGAGCCTATTGTGGAGGAACTTCAACAACTATGGAGGGGTGTTCCCACTCAAGACCTATATAGAATCCCACAAGCTGATTTCTTTCCGTGTGCTGTTATAATTTGGTGCATCCATGATATTCTGGCTTTGGCACTATGTCAGGGCAAATGACACATGGTTACAATGTGTGTGTTCGCTGTGACAGGAATCCGCTGTCATACGCAATACTTATCAAGATCTGTTACATTGGACACCATCATTTCCTTGCCAAGGACAAGCCGTGTCCTACAAAATACCGAAGATATGTGTTCAATGCAAAGCATGAAAACCATGATGCGCCAGGCTCACCGCCGATGAGTTGCAAGTGGAATTAGAGAAGGTCAGGCATATTACACCAGGAAACCATCCTGATAATGGTAGCGGGAAAAAGGAAGCATGGCAGTGCGGAAGAGAGATTATTGTTTGCCCGCAGTCCCACTTTGTGGGATTTTGAGTATTGGAAAGATTTGGATCTGCGGCATAATCTTGATGTGATGCACATCGAGAAAAATATATGTGACAGCATTATCGGCACACTTCTTAATATTGAAGGCAAGACGAAAGCTACCTTAAAATCTAGGATTTATTTGACACACCTGGGGTATCAGAAAGTATTTGCAGGTGGAAGTTGAAGGTAAACCATGGGATATGGCACCAGCTGTGTACGCCTTGGACAAGGTAAAAGGAAAAGAATTCTGTGAGGTCCTGACACGTGTGAGATTCCCACATGGATTTGCTTCCAACCCTGAAAGGAGAGTCAGTGCAGATGGAAACAAGGTACAAGGGTTGAAAACTCATGACTGCCTCGTCCTACTTCAAAGGGTTTTACCTGTTATCCTTAGAGGATTGGGCCGCCCTAACTTATACAAAGCAGTTGCAGAGTTGGGACAATTCTTCAGGGAACTCTGCAGTAGAAATATCAGGATAGATGCTTTGGAGCGTCTTAGAGACAAGATACCAATTATGCTATGCAACCTTGAGAAGATATATCCTCCAACCTTCTTTGATGTGATGGAGCATTTGGCTGTTCATCTACCTGATGAGGCACTACTTAGAGGTCCAGTACAGTATGGATGGATATACCCTATTGAAAGGTGGCTAGGCACTTTCAAGGGCTATGTTAGGAATAGAGCTAGACCCAAGGGTTCCATTGCAGAGGCCTACATTGCTACAGAAGCATTGACATTCTGCTCAAAATACATTGAAACAACTGATCAGCTTAGGAAATAGGTGGGTGAAGACAATCTCGAGCTCAATGTTTTCGATTGTTCTGTTCAAGTTACAGGGAAGAGTTGACAAGACGAAAAACCTAAATATTTGAACAAAATGGTTTGGTATGTGTTAAATAACTGTCCTAAGGTTCTACCTTATATCAAGTAAGTGCTAAGTACTGCAGCTTATACATCATAATCTACTAAACTTGCAACACATTCTTATATATTTAGATGTTTGACGCGATCACTATGTTGTCCAACATCTACAAAAAGGAGTTACTACCGCAAAATTCAAGAAATATTGACAAACTTTTTATGGCAGGATTTGCGAAATGGTTCAAGAGTCATGTAAGCTTTTGAATTGCACTGCCAATTTTTCAATATATTGAGTACATAAGATGATCAACTTGTCTATTTTCTAACCATAGGTTAAGAAGATGCGGGAGGATGGCAGGCAGTTAATGATGCCCTTTGCGCAGTAGCAATGGGTCCTGATACTTGGGTAAGACATTATGAATCTTGCATTATTGGAGATGTGCAGTACAACACCTTTGCACGTGACGAAGGCAGGAAGACACAAAACAGTGCCATCATGATCACGGATAAGTACGGCGATGGGACAACTGAAATTTATGCTAACATAACAAACATTGTTCAGTTGAAGTATATCTCTAGTTTCGAGGTTCATCGGTGTGTGGTTATTTTGTGTTGTCATTGGTATAACCTATTTTCCAGGATCGCAAAACCCAGAGCTGATGATTATTTCAAATCTATCAATGTCAAGGCAGCGTACCAGACCTATGAGCCTTTTATTTTGGCAAATCAAGCAACACAAATACTTTTCTTGGAAGGCACATTTGCACGTAGCGATGATAGGAGAGTATTGCAAAGGTTTGAGCAGAGGAATTTGTTTTATGAAGTTACACGACAAGATGATGCTTACACTGCTCCTGATGTAGAAGATTCCACAAATGTTCCTAATATCTTTGAGAACCATCACGTCAATGACGCTGGCGAAAAGATTGCCTGTCGGGCTGTGGACATACGAGAGTTGATCAAAGACGTCAATGTTCGAGGACATTGAGGATGAAGAAGAAGATGACACTGGGGGGAATTACGATTTAGACTGATACACATGGTGAAGATGTTGACGCTGCTGCTACGGATGATGATTAGATTGCTTTTGTCCTATTTGCCTGTCAGAAGATGTTTTTATCTACTATGTGAAATTGTGTTTTCTATGACAACTGAAACCTGATGAACTTGTTGTTTAGTATTTTGCTGTGAGAACATCACTTATTATGTATGTTGATTTGTGTTTGGTGATTGTATGACGACTAAAACATGATGACATTGTTGTTTAGTTGTACCCATATTTGGCTGTGAAATGTGTATTTGATGACATAGTTTGCTGTTGGACTGCAATTTGCTCGATGTCTTCGAATGAGAACAAAGCTGACCTGACAGGACCTCTGCTAATTCATTTATTTATTAGCAAAAGGGCCTCTGCTATTTATTTATTTATCAGCAAAAGGGGATACCCCCCGATTTCCGTTAATAGAAATCATTAGATGTTCACAACACTACGCCCAGCCCGCTAAACAGGTTTCATGCATTACTAGTTTTAGCAAAGTGCTCATGTCATAGCCACTGAATACACCGCGAGTGCTAAATACACTGCAAATAAAGAGACAATTATCCTACATAGCACATCAATTTTGCCCATTATCTTGACAAGCTCTTTGATCTCCTCATTGTTGTCAAGGCCGTTCAACAGTTGTTGCTTGGCCATGATCAGAGGAACTGCATCTTTAACCTTCTGCTCTGCATCTTCCTCTTCTGCCATTCCTTCAGTTACTTGTCCAACACCCCAACCTACTGGTATTGGGATTCCCCAGCTAACCAAATAATCAGCGTAGTTGCATTCCCCCACATCAGCAACTTCCCAGAAATACAAATCACATCAATCTTCCCTTTTCTGCACTGTCGGTGTACTAAAATAGGGGCGCTCTTTTGTACCCCTTATTTGTGCACGGGCGGTCAGAACCGTGCCCACGACCACACTTGAGCAGGGCAGAGACAGGAAATCAAAGCCACGGGACAGCCGAAGCAGCGCCAAGACAGAGGCATGAAGAGCAACAAGGTGAGGTGGTTTCCCCCAGCAAGACTCTTGCCGGGGTAGCCCCCACGGCCACAGGAAGGCCCTTGCCAGGGCAGCCTACCTGACGCCAGCGGGGCACGCCGCCCTTGGGCCCCAGTTTCTCCAGCGTCACCAACCACATTGGGACATGGGCTCGGGGGGCGCCTCCATGGTGGCATACAGATCTTTGTGAAGACAAGGAACACTTCGAATCAGAAGAGTAAAAGACGACGAACCTCGGCGAGACCCTCACCGAGGAAACTCACAAGACCCCCGCAAGATCCTTGCCGGGGACGACCACAACGCCGTGACAAGACCTTTGCCAGGGCCCCGGTAGGGCCCTTGCCGAGGACATCCGCAAGGCCATGGCTAGGCCCGCACCTGCCAGGTTTCTGCCACTACTCCCATGCAGCTGCCAGCCCACCAGCTGGGCAGGCACCTGCGTGTCGGCACAAGGCTTCTCAGCCAACTCAGAGCATGGCTACATGGTGGCATGCAAATCTTCGTGAAGGCCCTACCACCGCGCCACCTTAGCAGCCTGCCAGCCTACATGGCGCTGACCGCCTCGCTGGCCCAGGCGCATGTCAAGGCAGAGCAAAGCGGCGGTAAAGTGGAAGGGACACATCAGGGGCGCATTAAATGCACTTTATCCCATAATGGCAAGGGATAAGCTCAATCACAGTACCCCGATGCCACCTCCAGTGTGCCACTGTGGCGATCCCCTTGCCTATAAAAGGAGGCCCAAGGCATCCAGGAGAAGGATTCAGACTTTTGGGACAAGTTACGCCCATTGTAGCTAGTTCACGAACCTCAAGAACAGAAATACACACATCAAAGCAGGACTAGGGTGTTACGCATCTCTGCGGCCCGAACCTGCGTAAACGATCCGCGTGCTCATACTGACTGCTGATCCTGCTCTCCTCACAACCCAGCGCCCCGCAACTGTAGTAGGGATTCTTGTGATCCCATAGGTGTTGTTTCCCACTGACATCTTTGGCGCGCCAGGTAGGGGGTGCAGTAGTGAGCATCTGGTTTAGCAGCCAGTAGCACAACTCTTCATCGCCATGGCTTCCGAGGAAGAAGGCGACCAGGCAAGCAGCCCCATCAGCGGATGCGGCGAGCGTTCGCGCGACGACGAAAAAAGCTAAGTCATGCAAAAACTTCGAATAATTCCTTCTTATATAAGTTTATCTTCCTCGAAGATCTTTACTCTGTATGGGAAACCTTCACGCAGTGGGCCTTTCCGCTATCGGCAACGCTCGTGGTCTATTTCGAGTCCGCTCAACTGTGGGTAGGAAACGACACCTATGGGATCACAAGAATCCCTACTATGGTTGCAGGGCGCTGGGTTGTGAGGAGAGCAGGATCAGCAGTCAGTACGAGCACGCGCATCGTTTACCCAGGTCCGGGCCACAGAAATGCGTAACACCCTAGTCCTGCTTTGATGTGTGTATTTGTGTTCTTGAGGTTCTTGAACTAGCTACAATGGGCGTAACTTGTCCAAGAGTTCGAATCCCTCTCCTGGATGCCTCAGGCCTCCTTTTATAGGCAAGGGGATAGCCACAGTGGCACACAGGAGGTGGCATCGGGGTACTATGATTAAGCCTATGTAACGCCTCGAGACCGACGCTTCTGTTGTCCTTCCATTTATTTTAGTTGTTGACGTGTGTTCATTATGTTTGTTGCATTATCATAATTGTTTTGCATATTTCATTCATATATGTTATGCCATGATTATGTTGAGTGCCTTGTCATTTTTGCTTCTTGCATCATGTCCATCTTATATTATATTGCATTGCACCATCCTTGCTTTGTTCTATGCTTCATGATATTGCCTATGTCATTTTTGTTGCATTTGCATCATGATCATCATGCCTTGGCTTGCATATTTAAGTTTTATTGCGTGTTCTTGGGTGAACCCCTCTTCTTCTTATCTCCACCTCATCATTTCACCATGTATCATCACCTCTTCCTTCCTTCTTCCTTCATGTTTTCGCAAGTGACATTATTTCCTCCTCCTTTAATGTTCATTTATTTCCTGGTGATCTTACTCATTGCCTAATACCTCTCTGACAAATTTGATCTCAATTGTACTTGTTTTGGTTGGGTTCAAAAATGGAGCAAGTTTGAATTTAATTCAAACATGATTTATTTTTCTGCCTCTAAAAATGCCCAACTCAATTTTATCAAATTCCACATAACACCAGGGTCCTGACGATATTTTCATATCTCACACGCCACTCTCCTATCCCTGTGCATTTTGTTTTCTCTGTTTTCTGTTTGAAGAAAGAAAGAAAGAGAAGAATGCATACAGGAGAGGGGCTTTACCTAGACTCCAGCCTTCTAGCACCGGTTCCATGAGCGTCATCGTCCAACCCACTAGTGCGCGTCCCCGGCCCGCTCACCACCTCGCAGCCTCCCTCCTCCTGGTAAAATTCCCACACTGGCACTGTTTTCACTTCGCCGGGCCCGCTTGCCAGCCTCACCAGTCTGCTCCTTTCTTCCACCTCGATTGTTCTCTTTCTCTCTCTCAGTAACTCGCACAGCCGAGCGAGGCACATGGCCACGGTGGCTGAGCCAGCCACGCCCGCACCCCTATTTAACCCCTCTTGGCGTCCGAGCCCTCCTAGGTTTTCCCTCTTCCCCTCTCGCCGCCGCCACCTCTTTCCCTTCCCTCTGCTTCTTCTTTCACAAATCAGAGGACAGAGAGCAGAGAGATAAACCATCAACGTCCGTCGTCGTTCTCGTGGCCGGAGGGCCTCAAGCTCGTCTTCGACATGTCCTCCTGCACCCCGTCTTCGTCCCCGGCCGATTCCGATGGGTGGCTGGACTAGATTGCCTCCACGCCGTCATCCACGTCCACGTCTTCGTCTTCTTCCTCTGCCTCCTCAACGTCATGAACTCGGGCGACCAGCGCATCCTCCGACCGTCGTCGACATCGTACGACTCCAGCAGCACCCCCACGGTGAAGCCCCGCTCCTCCCCATCTCTCTCTCCGGTTCAATTCTGTCATCGTGGTCGTCTTCCCGAGTCGCCGATTCCATATCCGCCATGGACGAGTTTCGGAAACTCACCTCGCATGCTCCTGCACACTCCCGCACGGCTGCACCCTCTCAGGGCACACACCCATGCACGCGAGTGCACGCGCAAGGGCCTCGCCTTGCCCCGATTGCATCTGCCAACTGCATCTTGTACGCCATGGACGAGGTGCTCGAGCTCCTCACACCCATGCGCATTCTGCACATACGCGCACAGCGCACGTGCGTCCCACCACCGCTTCCCTCGCCAGTTTCCGCACGCCTGCCGCAGGTTCATAACCCCAACGGTCGTCGCTTGCGCCTGCCCTCGCCATCGGTTGTCGCCATGCAGCCATGGCCAAGCTCGACCTATCGTTAGATAGCTCAAGAGAGCGTGGGAGCAGTTTGTATCACAAACACACAGCTAGCCTAGTGGCTAGCGCGACCACTATTCATTCGAGTGGTCTGGGGTTCGAGTCCCAGCGGCCCCAATTTTTGCTATGTTTTCCTGTAATTTTGCACACTCTCACAGCCATATGGGCCGAATCCTCATCTGGGCCGCTGCATTGTGATGCTTCGGGCCCGTGCATATTTTTTCTCCACTCTGTGTATTTTACCATTTTCCAGTGCATGCATATTTACTGAATTGCCACTGTTTTAAAATACCTATAACTAAATATGTATGCATCCAAATTAATCAAACTGTATATGTAAAATGCTTAGAATTGCCACTTTCATCCATGTTTAAAATGTTTAACTTGCTGTTTGAATTAATTTGCTTAAATGACATGTCAAAATGATTTATTTCATAACTAAATAACCGTAGCTCGGTTTTAATTAAACTATATATGTAAATGGGGTGGAAAAATGCCTAGTTTAACATGGTGCACTTTATTTTCTTGTTTAACGACAATAAAATATGTTTTAGGGCAGAACAGTACCGAATCTAAAATAGGCATATGGGGTTTTTCCAGAATTGTTGTTCGTTGTTCCGGCCTCATTTAAACTTGCCTAAATAGTTAGTTTACTTATGCCTCACCTCTTGCCATGTTTTACAACATTTAATATTGTTGGGTGCATAAACAAGAGCGAACTAATAACTCGAGGTGGTGTTTCGTCAATATGCAACTCGTTGCACATTGAGCTCCACTTAATCTGTAGTGTTGTTTGTTGCACTTTGCCATGCCATGCCTCATTAAACGGACATGCATCATACTTGATTATGCATCATGCCATGATTATGCTTGTGCATTTACCTTGTCGTTTGTTTCTTTCCGGTGTTGCTTCTTAGTTCCGGTAATGTTGCGATTGTGAGGATTCGTTCGACTACTCCCGTTCGTCTACTTCATGGACTCGTTCTTCTTCCTAGCGGGATTTCAGGCAAGATGACCGCTACCCTGGATCTCACTACTATCATTGCTATGCTAGTTGCTTTGTTCTATCGCTTTGCTGCGCTACCTATCACCTGTTTATCAAGCCATCCCATATTGCCATGAACCTCTAACCTTTGACACCTTTCCTATGCAAACCATTGTTTGGCTATGTTACCGCTTTTGCTCAGCCCCTCTTATAGCGTTGTTAGCTGTAGGTGAAGTTGAAGATTTCTCCATGGTGGACAAGATTTTTGTTGGGATATCACAATATCTCTTATTTAATTAATGCATCTATATACTTGGTAAAGGGTGGAAGACTCGGCCTTATGCCTGGTGTTTTGTTCCACTCTTGCCGCCCTAGTTTCCGTCATACCGGTGTTATGTTCCCGGATTTTGCATTCCTTACGCGGTCGGGTGATTTATGGGACCCCCTTGACAGTTCGCTTTGAATAAAACTCCTCCAGCAAGGCCCAACCTTGGTTTTACCATTTGCCTCACCACCACCTATCCCTTTCCCTTGGGTCGGCTAACCCGAGGGTCATCTTTATTTTAGCCCCCCCCCGGGCCAGTGCTTGTCTAAGTGTTGGTCCGAACCGAGCAACCTGCGGGGCCACCTCAGGGCAACTCGAGGGCTGGTTTTACTCATATCTTGACTTATCCGGTGTTGCCCTGAGAACGAGATATGTGCAGCTCCTATCGGGATTGTCGGTGCATCGGGTGGCTTTGCCGGTCTTGTTTTACCATTGTCGAAATGTCTTGTAAACCGGGATTTCGAGTCTGATCGGGTCTTCCTGGGAGAAGGTATATCCTTCGTTGATCGCGACAGCTTATCATGGGCTAAGTTGGGACACCCCTGCAGGGTATAATCTTTCGAAAGCCGTGCCTGCGGTTATATGCAGATGGGAATTTGTTAATGTCCGGTTGTAGATAACTTGACACCAGATCCGAATTAAAACGCATCAACCGTGTGTGTAGCCGTGATGGTCTCTTTTCGGTGGGGTCTGGGAAGTGAACACGGTTTCTGGGTTATGTTTGACGTAAGTAGGAGTTCAGGATCAGTTCTTGATCATTGCTAGCTTCACGACCATTCCGCTTGCTCTCTTCTCGCTCTTATTTGCGTATGTTAGCCACCATATATGCTTAGTCGCTGCTGCAACCTCACCACTTTACCCCTTCCTTTCCCTTTAAGATTTGCTAGTCTTGATACCCATGGTAATGGGATTGCAGAGTCCTCGTGGCTCACAGATTACTACAACAACAGTTGCAGGTACAGGTTATTCGATGATCATGACGCGAGAGTGATGCTTGCTTGCGTTGAGTTCTTCTTCTGCTTCTTGGATCAGGGGATAGGTTCCAGGTCGGCAGCCTGGGCTAGCAGGGTGGATGTCGTTTGAGTTTCTGTTTGTGTTTCATCCGTAGTCGGATGATGCTCTTATGTATTGTAATGTTGTATTCGTGTGGCATTGTATGCCTTATGTATGTATCCCCATCTATTATGTAATGTTGATGTAATGATATCCACCTTGCAAAAGCGTTTCAATATGCGGGTCTATCCTTTGGTGGGACCTTCGAGTTCCTTTTGGATAGGGTCGCATATTGGGCGTGACAAGTTGGTAATCAGAGCCTCGATCGACCATAGGAGCCCCCTTGATTGTTGGCCGTTGTTGAGTCTAGAAGAAAACTATTTTGAGTCTTAGGATTATATATATCGTAGAGTAGGATTCTTTTTGCTCCTCAACCCCCTTCGTCGCTCTGGTGAGGACTCTTGACGTAGATGTTTTGTCTTTCCTCTCCTCAAATTTCACTAATTTTTTTTAGGATCACGCGGGTATCTTGGAATCGTTCCGATGGTTTTGTGACGAGAACATTGTTCTTGGTGCCTCCTGTCTATTATGTGGCTTTGACCCGGGGAGTTGAGCTCCCAGGTGTTGTCGTCACAATTTTATCGTTGCAGTTCTGGAATACCTGAGTTTTGCCGACATCGAAAATCTCTTTTATGCAGTTGTTGGTGAGATAACCTCGATGTCACCCAGTACTGGGGAGTTCGGGAGTATTGCCATAACTCTTATAACGGATGCTTTTCGAAGGTTGAGGTACACGATTTCCGAAGGTTTCTTGGTTATGTGTTGACGGATGGATACAGCTTGGATGTAGGTATTGTTAGTTTGGGTGAGATATATATTGCTTCCCCTGTATCCCCAACACCAGATTGCATAACCAGAAAGTTTCGGGAGTTTGTAGGTGGGAATGCAAGTAGCTCATAGGATATCTTTCCAACAAACACATGATACGATATGGGATCTATCATATGTTTGTTCCGGCTTATTCTGCAAGCCAAATCCTTTGTTTTGTTTTATTTGTGGTAGTCGAGTTGCTTCAAAGTAAAGTGTTGATTCCATACCTTTCAAGCGGTGTTCTCATATTTCTATGGGAGTACTAATCCTTCTTGATCATTGAGGTTGTCATGTTAGTTCTTTTCCAACCGGCGTGCTTCTCTTCAAGTGGATCCGATCATTTTCAACATCCCCAAGATCATTTCTAAGTTTTCTCAATGGTGTTTGTTTCATCCGTCCCCAAGTTGCCTTTGTTTTCCCGCCCTCCCACCCTTTTTCTTCAAGGACCCAGATTTCTTAATCAAGTATCCATTCATTCATGTGAAGTCTCTTCACTCGTTTCAATCAATGTTCTTATCTGGTGATTTCCAATGAAGATGCTCAACAGTTTTCAAGTTCATCATTCTTCATTCTCGTATTCTTCTCCGGTGGATTAATTTCAAGCTTTCAGTGTTGATCATATTCCTTTCCTCGTTTCTAATGCTTCCTCATGCCAATGCACCTCTTAATCATTCACTTCTTCCTATTTATTTGTTCTGGAGTTCTGAAGATATCTCACAAGACTTGTGTTTCCATTCTCAATCCGTTCAAGATATTTCGAGGTTGTTATCTCATTCAAGTCATTTAATTCAACCGGTGCAATTTCCCTTTCAAGTAATTTTTCGAAGGTGTATCTTTTAGTGGGCCCTAACCCACAGGTCTTTTCCCAGGATCTTACCTGACTCTTCTAATTATTCCGGAGCTATTCCAATGTCTTTTCAGAGTTTGACGTAAGAATGAAGTTCATCAGTCACATGCCATCTCCAAGATCGTGTTTAAATTATTTCATTGTTGGTTCAACCTCTTTGTTTTTTCATCCTTCCAGAGTGTCTCAACAATTCATGGTGGTGTTTCTCATCGTCATTCTCGAATTTTGAAGACCTAAGAAGAGTTCCTCTTAAATCTTTAACCGCTCTTCCAGAGATTCATGGTTCACGCTTGATGCCATCCTCTCATAATTGTTTTCGATTGTGAGAATTCGTTTCACCATCCGGAGTAATTCAGGAGTCTTTTCAGTTTCATTCTTCGGAGCCAATCATCTCAGAATTATTAATTCTTAGCGTTCAGCTCTCGTTCTCGAATTCTTCCGGTGAATCATTCAAATATCCTCTAATCAGTTCATGATCTCTTTGTTCTCATGTATCTAAATCTCCTCAAGTATCTTCATTCGTTTCCCAACTCTTCCCGGTGATTTATGCCTTTGCTTTGTTCATTTTCAATTCTTACGGTGGTTCGTTCAAGATTTCTCTTCCTTCGTCATCTTATCAATTCATTCATTCATTCGTTGTTTCCAAATCCCACCGGTGGTTCCATCAACACCTTCTCAAGCTTGCGCCATATCTCTTTTAATCTTTTCAACGGGAATAAGTAGTAGGCCAAATCTGTTGCTTGTCATCAATTTAAATTAGTGAAGGATAGGCATGACATAATTCTTATTCTTGTTTCATCCAAGTGATTAATTCCTTCTTCCGAAGTTTGTTCATCAGGAAGTAATTCTCAGTTCCAAGTTATTCATCTTTCTTGTCCGGAGTTCAAAGTTTACTCACTTCGTAGCTCCATCAAAAAATCATCGCAAGGCTTCACCTTCTGTTTTCAACTTCTCTTTCTTTTTATCATCCTTTTATTACCGGAGTTCTTCATGGAGGCTCTACATGATGGTTCGTCAAGGATTATTTTCATTCTTCAATTGTTCTTCAAGATTTCTCTTGAAGTTATGATCCGTCAGGCTACTCTCTAAAATAAACATGGTGCCCAACACATGTTTTGTTTTGAGGAGTTCAAGCATTATTTATCTTGCATTCCGAAGTGCAATCCTTTCTACCTTATCTTTTGAGGTGGTGTTATATCATTCTTGACAATTTTCATTCATGTTTCGCGGTTCACATGTTGTCAAGAACGAGGTATTTTAAATCCATCAATCTCTTCTTTGGAGTTATCTTGGTATAGATTTCACCTAAAGCCTTCCCTAAGGAATGATGCTATTTTGGTGCTTATTAATGACCCAAGTTCTCCAATTATCCTCTTGGTGGAAGAAATTTTTCATCTCGTCGGTGTTATCAATTATATTATTTGTTTCCGTAGTGGCAGAAATTCACCTCAATTTTGAGAAGGATTCCATAAGCCCACTACAAGCTTGTGCTTTTCGTTGTTGATTTTCCAACAACTCCGTTCAATTCTTCTTTGCAAGGATGCTTTCCAAGTTCATTTGTGGCAGAAGATTTCATTTTCTTCTCCGTCCCTTTCTCCCAACAATCTAGCTTCTTTTCTTTCGTTCCGGAGGCATTGTGATTTTGCTCTCTTCGCTCATCAACTCGAATTGTGAAGATCGTGTTCTTTTAGTGCTTATCCATTTAACCGGAGTGTTGTGTCATCTCTTCAAGTGCTTTTCATCTTATCAAGTTTTCCTTCTTCTTTCAGTCGGAGTGCTGCCCAAATTATATCAATCTTATTCCTTCTCTATCTAGTTTTAACAGGAGTGGTTTCGAACTCTATCTTGTCCATTAAACTCTTGATTCATGTCTTTGCAACCTTCAAGTTCTCATAATGTTCCTTGTTCCTCTTTTCTAACAGATTGTTTGCAATCTCATTCATCTCTGTTGTATTCTTTCTTTTATATTGCTCAACCTCTCAAGGTTCATGGTTTCACTCATTTGTCGAAGAAGCAACTTAGTTTTACCTCTTCTCTTCCCTTTCTGTTTTCCCTCCGGTGCCATCTTAGATCTCGGGACAAGATCCTCTCGTAGTGGTGGAGTGTTGTAACGCCCCGAGACCGATGCTTCTGTTGTCCTTCCATTTATTTTAGTTGTTGACGTGTGTTCATTATGTTTGTTGCATTATCATAATTGTTTTGCATATTTCATTCATATATGTTATGCCATGATTATGTTGAGTGCCTTGTCATTTTTGCTTCTTGCATCATGTCCATCTTATATTATATTGCATTGCACCATCCTTGCTTTGTTCTATGCTTCATGATATTGCCTATGTCATTTTTGTTGCATTTGCATCATGATCATCATGCCTTGGCTTGCATATTTAAGTTTTATTGTGTGTTCTTGGGTGAACCCCTCTTCTTCTTATCTCCACCTCATCATTTCACCATGTATCATCACCTCTTCCTTCCTTCTTCCTTCATGTTTTCGCAAGTGACATTATTTCCTCCTTCTTTAATGTTCATTTATTTCCTGGTGATCTTACTCATTGCCTTATACCTCTCTGACAAATTTGATCTCAATTGTACTTGTTTTGGTTGGGTTCAAAAATGGAGCAAGTTTGAATTTAATTCAAACATGATTTATTTTTCTGCCTCTAAAAATGCCCAACTCAATTTTATCAAATTCCACATAACACCAGGGTCCTGACGATATTTTCATATCTCACACGCCACTCTCCTATCCCTGTGCATTTTGTTTTCTCTGTTTTCTGTTTGAAGAAAGAAAGAAAGAGAAGAATGCATACAGGAGAGGGGCTTTACCTGGACTCCAGCCTTCTAGCACCGGTTCCATGAGCGTCATCGTCCAGCCCACTAGTGCGCGTCCCCGGCCCGCTCACCACCTCGCAGCCTCCCTCCTCCTGGTAACATTCCCACGCTGGCATTGTTTTCACTTCGCCGGGCCCGCTTGCCAGCCTCACCAGTCCGCTCCTTTCTTCCACCTCAATTGTTCTCTTTCTCTCTCTCAGTAACTCGCACAGCCGAGCGAGGCACATAGCCACGATGGCTGAGCCAGCCGCGCCCGCACCCCTATTTAACCCCTCTTGGCGTCCGAGCCCTCCTAGGTTTTCCCTCTTCCCCTCTCGCTGCCGCCACCTCTTTCCCTTCCCTCTGCTTCTTCTTTCACAAATCAGAGGACAGAGAGCAGATGTCAGGACCCCGACTCGATGTCACATCGATCTAGCCGGTAACACTTCATATCACTTTGCGGCCTCACGCACGGTATTCCCACGGGTGTCGCCTTACCTTTGCCCGGGACCGTTTGCGCCTTTTGGCTCACGTATATGATAGTGTCGCTAGCATCCATATGATAAAGAGCCCGGGCTGACATGACTAGTCGTAAACCCAAAGTGGCACAGACTTACAGGGACAGGCATCCATGACCCAGCTTCGAACGTGTCGGTCATCAGCAAGTGGGTCCGGGCTGTAGCACTGGGCTAGCAGGACTCCGGTAAACCGGGCTGTAGCGGGCTAACAGGACTCCGGTACTCAAAGCGTGACATTTCCCCGAAGGGACAGACACATGAACGAAGAAGGACACATGCCGGCCAGCCTAAGTGTTCCAGAGCAGTAGCAAGCTACCATGGCTCAGCGGTAACACTAGGAGACATTCCCGGTAAGAGAGGCTACTAAAGATAAACAACTAGATAGTCAGATCCCACACATACCAAGCATTTCAATCATACACACAATATGCTCGATATGTGCAAATACAACGAAGCATCACAACATGACTCTATGACACAAGTACTTTATTTAAGGCTCAGGGAGCCATACATATCATACACACAGGTACGGGTCTCACGACCCAACATACAAGTCATACAGTCATACAAGCCAACAGCGGAAGTACTTTGTCTGGGTACAGACAACTAGTAAAATAAAAGAGGCTTGAAAGCCTAACTATACTACGTGGTCCATCACAAGCTCAGGGTCACCACCTGGGTCTTTAGCCTACTCGTTGATGTCAACGTCTACACAGAACCCATCAGAAGGGGTTGCAGCGTCTTCTGTAAAAATGTAGATTATAGCAACATGAGTACAAAGGTACTCAGCAAGACTTACATCAGATCCTACATATATGCATAGTATCAAGAAGGGTCGGTGGAGTTATTGCAGCAAGCCAGCTTTGACTCTTGGCTAGACTATCCTACGATACTCCAACTTGAAATAGTTTTGCGCACACGAGTCCACTACTCACCACTTCAATACACTACCGAGGATCCACCTCCGTCTTCCTACGGAAGAGCCATCCTCGGCACTCACACTTATCTTGAGGCTTTTAGTAGTTTCCATTTACTTGTCTATGAACTGTATAGGCAACCAAGTAGTCCTTTACCGCGGACGCGGCTATTCGAATAGATCATGATAACCCTGCAGGGGTGTACTTCTTCATACACGCTCTCACCTCTTACCGTCGTTTACACGACATGTACTCGGCAACCTTCAAGCGGAAGCCCAACGTGGGTGTCGGCCACGACCTACCTAATCACCTAAGCCTCCAGTCCAGGTTTATCGCCTATTCAGGTTCCATCCGCAGGGAGTCCGGCCGAGGTTTCCCATACGGCCCCGAACGATGTGAACAGGGTTCCCGAGATACCTAACGGGTATTCGGTACACCGTGCCACGTACCTACCGCATCACAGCCCACCCCTACGGTCAGCGCTGTCCACGGCCTCCAGTAGGCTACAAACACCAGAAACTACTTGCAACTCCTGGACGGCGAACTAGGGTGAATAAGAAGTCGAGAGGGTCCATTGGTTTCGGGCCCAATGCATGGTAGTAGCTGATTCTTAAATCACACATACAGATCTCAGTGCTTAAGGTCGGCTTCAATGAAACAACCCACCATGTACTCCTACATGGCCTCTCATCGATACCTTTACCAAATCGTGTTCACCACACCACTCTCATTACCGACATAATCATTTCACTCTAGCCCATCACCCAGATGAACCAGACCTGACACGACTCTAAGCATAGCAGACATAGCAAGGTAGGAACAACACATACATACGGCTCAATCAACTCCTACACATGCTAGTGGGTTTCATCTAGTTACTGTGGCAATGACAGGTCATGCAGAGGAAATGGGTTCAACTACAGTAACACACAGCAGTTTGAATCGCGTTGTCTTAATGCAGTAAAAGAGAGCAGGAGCGAGAACATGGGATTGTATCGATATGATCAAATGGTTGGTTGCTTGCCTGATGGTTCGTTGCACGGATACGGTTCTTCGTTAGGGTAATCACGGTACTCCTCGGGGACAGATCCTGTCGCAAAGGACATCGATACACAAACATCACCAAACAATATGCAACAATATGATGCATGCATGAAACATGGCAATATGAGTGTGTTGGGCTAATGCAACTAAAACCAGAAGGGTTTGAACAAATTTGAATCAAGGATTCAAATTTCAAATTCAAATATGGCCTTTTAAAGTGCCTTTTCTTGTTCTGATTAAAACATCAACTTAACTTGTTTGATCATGCATGGAAATGGTACAGATGGATAGATTGGATTTTTCTGATCATTTTTCATATATAATTTGTCCAATTTGGAGTTACAGAATAAAAGTTATGAATTTTTGAAGTTTAATTAATATTCTGGAATTTCCTGATTTAATTTAAATCCAGAAATTCAATTACAGCGTCAGCCTGACGTCGGTGTGACGTCAGCAGGTCAACTGCGGCTGGCTGAAGTCAAACCTGACGTGTGGGGGCCACACGTCAGTGACAGGGGGGGTTAAACAGATTTAAATTAATTTTAATTACTAATTAGTGGCGCTAGGGCCCACTGTCAGTGTCAGGGGGGTTGACTAACAGTAGTTAGCGCTAACCTAACCATCTGGCCGACAGGGCCCACGCGTCAGTGACCCTGGGGGGTCAAACCCCAGGTCGGTCAAGTCAAACCCCACCGGCGACATGACGCCGGCGAGATCCGAGACGGCGGCGAGAGTGCTTTTTGCCATTCCGGCGACCAAATGGACGGCGGAAGGCATCTACGTGTTGCTGAGGTTGAGCCGCGTCTATTGGTGGTGGTGGTTGGGCTCGGGGTGGCCGGAGTTGACGGCGGCGAGCTCGGCTGCGGCGGCCGGAGTTCGGGTGCGGTCGGGATCAGTGTTGCAGGGGGTTTAGGGAGGCGTTGGTGCGTTCTACGTGCTCCTGGTGATGTGTGGAGCACGATGGTGTGCTCGGTTGGGCGCTACGGCGACCGTGGCCACGGCGGCGACATCGCCGGCGGCGTGGAGCTCTCGGTCGAGGTGGAGCTAGGGCCTAGAGGTCGGGAGAGACCAGGGAAGAAGGGGGAAACGCTCCGGGGGCTCACCGCGGTTGCAGTGGGCGTCGAAGCGGGCTCGGGGACGCGCCGGAGACGACGAATTTGACGGCGACGGTGGTCGGAGTCCGAAGAGGGGAACGGCGACGTGGCGGCGATGCAGGGCTTCCGGGGAGCTGTGGAGCGGTGGGGAGGAAGAGGGAGTTGTGGCGGAGCTTCTAAGCTAGTCGGGGGAGCGAGGGGTGGTCGGAGACGACTGCTACGGCGAACGGTGGCGACGGTGGTGTTCGGCCGTGTGAGAGAGAGAGCGAGGGAGAGGAAGGAGAGAGCCGGGGAGAGTGAGAGAGAGCAGGGGGGATCGGGACGGGCTGCGGGCGTCGTCCACGCGGCCAGGAGGGCGTCGGCAAGCAGGAGGTGGCCGCGCGGCCGCGCGCGCGCGAGCACGCAGCAGCTTCGGGGCGAGGGGAGGAAGACGACGGGGAGCTACAGTGCTGGGCTGGGTCGGTTGCTGGCTGGGCCAACCAGCTGGCTGGGCCGCACAGGTAAGTCTTCCCCTTTCTTTTCTGTTTTCTGTTTTATTTAATATATCTGCAACTTTGTTGAATTTAATAAAATACCTAGGCAACTTCAAAAATCACCAAACTATTTCTGGCCCATAGTTGGATTATTTCCAACATGAAACATTTTAGTTTGGAGATATTTGAGCATTTAAATATTTTATATTATTTTAAATGCCCAAATTCAAATATTTATGATTTAATTCAAAACCCTAGGATGGCCTAGGAAAATGTGCACCATTTTTGGCAGAGGTTCTGAACCAAGACAAAAATGATGGGCATTTTAGAAGGGCATTTCAGGTTCATTGAAAAATTATTTTAGTAACCCTGGTTGGTTTCAGAGGGGACTGGGGGTTCTGTCATCCCCATTTCAAGTTTCTGATGAATGAGTAAACATGATGCAACACTCTAATGCATGACTAGCTAGGGTGTGACAACTCACCCCCACTCAAAAGAATCTCGTCCCGAGATTTGGGTTCCTCCGAGAAGAAGGCGGGATACTCGAGTCGAAGACGATCCTCCCTTTCCCAAGTTGCTTCATCTTCAGAATGGTGCGACCATTGAACTTTGAGAAACTTGATGTTATGACGTCGGGTGGTACGCTCGGCCTGATCGAGGATACGAATGGGGTACTCTCGATATGTAAGATCATCTTGGAGATCAAGCGTTTCGTGGTCCACTTCACGGATAGGATCCGAGAAGCAACGCCTGAGTTGTGAAACGTGGAAGACATCGTGAACTCTGGAGAGGTGCGGAGGTAGTTCCAACTGGTAGGCAAGTTCTCCTCGTTTGGTAAGAATGCGAAAAGGTCCAATGTAACGAGGAGCCAATTTGCCTTTGATACCGAAACGATGGGTTCCCTTCAGAGGGGTGACCCGAAGGTAAGCCTTCTCGTCAGCCTCGAAAGTCATAGCCTTATGTTTTCGGTCATATTGACTCTTTTGACGGGATTGGGCTGCTTTCAACTTTTCACGAACGATACGGACTTGATCTTCCGCTTCCTGAATCATGTCCGGGCCAAAGAATTGTCTTTCCCCGGTCTCTGACCAGTTAAGGGGTGTTCGACATCGTCGTCCATAGAGAACTTCAAAAGGGGCTTTACCCAAGCTAGATTGATAGCTGTTGTTGTAAGCGAATTCGGCAAATGGAAGGCACTTCTCCCAGTCCATTCCTAAAGAGATAACGGAGGCTCGAAGCATGTCTTCTAGAATTTGGTTGACGCGTTCCACTTGACCACTTGACTGAGGGTGGAAAGCGGTGCTAAAGAAAAGACGGGTTCCCATAGCATTTTGGAAGCTTTCCCAAAATCGAGAGGTGAAAAGACTTCCTCGATCCGAATTGATTTCCAAAGGGACACCATGGAGGGACACTATCCGGGAGATGTATAAGTCTGCCAGTTGACTAGCAGTTATACTCTCACGAACAGGTAAGAAATGAGCTACTTTGGAAAGACGATCGACCACGACGAAAATAGCATTATTCCCTCTTTTGGTTCTGGGAAAGCCGGTAATGAAATCCATACCAATTTTATCCCATTTCCATTCAGGAATAGCTAAGGGTTGAAGGGTGCCAGCAGGCCGTTGATGCTCTGCTTTTACACGACGACAGACGTCGCAATTTGCAATATACTGAGCAATTTCTCTCTTCATCCTAGTCCACCAGAACCTCTGGCGTAGGTCCTGATACATCTTAGTACTACCGGGATGAATGGTGAGAGGAGACTCATGAGCTTCCTTAAGGATTAATCGCCTTAGGTTGCGCACCTTGGGAACCACTAGTCGATCCCCGAAGTATACGACTCCTTGATCATTAACGGAGAAACAACTCGCAATTCCTTTCTGAATGTTTCTCTTGATGCGGGAGATTCCCGGATCTACCTTCTGTGCTTTGATAATTTGATCCGTAAGGGTAGGTTTTGCCACCAAGGTGGAGAGAAAACCTTGAGGTACAATGTGAAGGTTAAGCTTCCGAAATTCCTCATGGAGAAGCGGTTGACTTTGTTGTAACATCAGGTTGTTACAATAAGATTTACGACTTAGCGCATCAGCCATGACATTGGCTTTCCCTGGGGTATAGGTTATTCCTAAGTCGAAGTCTGTGATCAACTCAACCCAACGTCTCTGCCTGAGATTCAAATCCGGTTGGGTGAAGATGTACTTCAGACTTTGGTGATCAGTGAATATTTCGCAACGATTACCGAGGAGGTAATGTCGCCAGGTCTTAAGTGCATAGACTACGGCTGCAAGCTCTAGATCATGAGTAGGATAATTCTCCTCATGTGGGTGCAATTGCCGTGAAGCGTAAGCAATTACGTGTCGATCTTGCATGAGAATGCAACCTAGTCCTTGTCGCGAGGCGTCGCAGTAGATAACAAAGTCCTTGGAGAAGTCTGGCGGTACCAGTACGGGAGCAGAGGTCAGGCGTCTTTTCAGTTCCTGAAAACTGTGCTCACATTGTGGAGTCCATTCGAACTTCTTATCTTTCTTGAGGAGTTCGGTTAGAGGTTTAGCAACTTTGGAGAAGTTCTCGACAAAGCGACGGCAATAGCTCGCTAAGCCTAGAAAACTCCGAACTTGCTTGACCGATTCGGGTGGAGTCCAATCAAGGACGGCTTGAACTCGCTCAGGGTTAACAGCAATACCTTTACCAGATATTACATGACCCAGATAGGTCACTTCTGACAACCAGAATTCACATTTTGAAAATTTGGCATAAAGGCGATGCTCTCGAAGTTTCTTCAACACTAGCCTTAGATGTTCGGCATGTTCTTCCTTGTTCTTGGAGTAGATGAGTATATCATCGAGATAAACTACGACGAATTTATCCAAATACTCCATGAAGATTGAGTTCATTAACCGAGAAAAGGTGGCTGGAGCGTTGGTTAAACCGAAGGACATGACGGTGTACTCATATTGGCCATAACGAGTAACAAAGGCCGTTTTAGGAATGTCCCCGTTTCTGATTTTGATTTGATGGTAGCCCAACCTCAAATCCATCTTGGAGAAGACTGAGGATCCAGCGAGCTGATCATACAGGTCGTTGATCCTGGGAAGCGGGTATTTGTTCTTGATTGTGACCAAATTGACAGGTCGGTAATCTACAACCATTCGGTCTGTACCATCCTTCTTCTTGACGAATAGGACGGGGCAAGCCCACGGAGATGAACTAGGGCGGATGAAACCCTTTTTCAAGGATTCATCGAGTTGCTTCTTAAGCTCGGCTAGTTCTAGGGGCGCCATCTTATAAGGTCTTCTAGCAATCGGAACGGTTCCTGGAATGAGGTCTATTACGAACTCAACATCCCTGTCAGGTGGAACACCTGGCAATTCCTCTGGAAAGACATCTGGGAAGTCACAGACTACCGGCACGTCCTCAAGGTCTGGCAAAGGGCTGGCGTTAAGAGAATATAATTGTCGCTTGGCTATTCGGGTCAAGACATTGACTATCTTTCCCGAAGGATGGGTGAGTTGAATAGTCCTAGAGAAGCAATCAATTTTGGCTTGATGAGCTGACATCCAGTCCATACCCAAAATGATATTAATATCTGAAGATTTAAGGGCTATCAAAGATGCAAGGAAAACAAGTCTGTCGACTTGGATCTCATTTCCATGGCTTACTCTAGAAGTTTGCCATTTGGATCCCGGAGTTTGAATTACCATAGAGGATGGCAAGTCACAGAATGCAACGTTATGCAAATGAGCATAATTTTCAGATATAAAGAATGAGAGGCTCCTGTATCAAAAAGAACAGATGCCGGGTGGCAATTAACAAGAAGCGTACCGAGAACGACGTTGGGGTCCTCTTGAGCTTCTTCGGCAGAGATACAGTTGACATGGCCACGTGAAGCGGTGACCGGTTTAGCATGGAATACTTTCCCTGTCGGCTTGCCACGGCCAACAGCTTTAGCAGATTGATTGGGGTTGGTCTGGGGGCATTCACACATATAGTGACCAGATTCCCCACACTTGAAACAAGTCACGGAACTGGGACGTGGAGGAGCATTATTGGTTGGACCCCCATAGGGCTTGGCCGGTGCAGACTGTTGAACAGGGCGAGGCGCCTGGAAAGATGGCCTCGGTGTGAACCTGGGTGGCAGGGCGGTGTTGGGTACCCACACGCGGCGCTTCTGAGGACCAGCACCGGATGAGGAACCCATGTCACGTCCATGCTTGCGTGTTGCGTCATAGTCAGTCTGACCAGTTTCAGCACTGATGGCTTTGTTGACAAGTTTCGAAAAAGATGTGCACTCATGCAGACGGAGGTCGCGGCGAAGCTCAGGACTAAGGCCCTTACGGAACCTTGCTTGCTTCTTGGCGTCAGTAGACACTTCCTCAGTTGCATATCGGGCGAGATTACCAAACTCTCTGCTATAGACATCCACAGAGAGTCGGCCTTGGGTGAAGTTGCAGAATTCCTCACGTTTACGGTCCATGAGACCCTCCGGAATGTGATGTTCACGGAAAGCCTCGCTGAACTCAGCCCAAGTAGTGACATGGCCCGCTGGGCGCATAGCTCCATAATTCTCCCACCATAGACTGGCGGGGCCTTCAAGATGATATGCGGCAAAGGTGACCTTGTCAGCCTCCGCTACCAGCGCGGAACGCAGCTTGTGAGAGATACTGCGAAGCCAGTCATCAACGTCGAGAGGCTCGACGGAGTGGTGGAACGTGGGTGGATGTAATTTGATAAAATCACTGAGTGACACCACGTTAGCCCTCTGATGGTGTGCTGTATTCTGTTCAATATGTTCCAACAAACGGTTTGTCTCCCGCTTGTTTCTCTCAGCTTCCATCATCACCTCGGCTAGTGAAGGAGGATGAGGCAGATTTTCATTCCTGGCTTCACTGCCTTCGGCCTGCTCTTGGGAAGCAGGGTTGGCGCGCGTGTTGACCATCCTAGGTAAACAAGACAATGATTTAGTCAGAATGATAAAATTCCGACATAGGATACATAAGGTAAGGAATAACTCGGAATGCAAGATGATCATCCGTATGACATGGTAGATACAGAAACTGCTTCTTTATTCCATCGTCATACACACCATACAAGGTTTAGTACAAGACCAAACAAAGTACTATTACGGTGAGAAAAGGATTACATCTCATCGGAGGCATTCCAAGCTCCTATACATTATTTTTCTACATCTCCGGAAGGAGTACAAACTAGGTCATATCCCACGAGTCACGCGGAATGATAGACGACACAGCTAGTGCGAACTAGGGATACTATCACTAACTCAGACCGATCCATAGTAGTCCTCGTAGAAGTCACCTCCATAGCCTGGAAGCTCAACATGTTCATCCGGAAACAGACGATCTCGCGGAGCTTGTGGACCATAGGGGCTAGGATGAGGCCTTGGACCAACAAACGGTGGCCTGCGGGGACCGCGAGGTGGGGTGATGCCTCCTACATCACGCCAAACCATCACGTCTGGCAGAGCAGATCTCACAGGATAGAGATCGCGCATATCTGAATATCCAGCTTGCACCGCCGGTGCGAACCGAGTCAAAGTGGCCCAGTGGTCAGCACGGGTATTGAAGAGCTCTAACCTTAAGGCCTGATTTTCACGGTCCTTATCCTCGAGCATCTCAGCAGTGGTGCGAGTCCGTGAATCCTCCTGAGTGGAGTCAGCATAGATAGCCTGGAGATACCCTTGTGCTCCCGGAAGTGATCCTGGCATATACCGGAAATCAGAGTCCCGAAATAAACCAGATCTGACTCGCATAATGGTCATCATGGAGTAGGCGGCATCCTGCACAGCCATCTCAATAGTAACCCCGAGTCCATAGGAGCAGTGAAGAGGCTCAGTGGATCCAGGATAAGATGGAAATATCCTGACAGTGCAGAGATACTGGCTTTGATTGAAGTCCCGGAATTGCTCTTCGACCGTGTACTCGGGATACCAGCGATATCCAGCCTCAGTCATTACCCTGACCAACTTAGCAGTATGGCCGGGTACATCTAGGCATCGAGTTAGGCGAACCACTTGATTGAGGTCGCGAGTGGCCATCTGAAAGCACAGTTATAATGCAAAGGCATTAGAATTTCTAGCAAAATTTCGGCAGCATAACAGCTGTAAATGCTCAAAAAGGATTTTGAGACATTTGACAAAGGATTTCGTACACACTCAACATCATCATATCAAAGTTCTGAAACCATGTTGGCAACACAATGTGGTAGTAGAACTGAACTAGGCTTGTATCCATCAAACTTATAAGGTACTACTGATTAGTAACTCGTGATCCTGATAGAGAGAGCAGATCCTAATTCCTTAACCCCCGGTGGAAGAATGGACTGACTCAGATCAGAAAGTCATAAGGTATAAGGAGTAAAAAGAGCCTTACGTTCCAACCCACAAACAATTCCCCTACATATAACTAAAGAATTTCTAGACTCAACATCGACCAGATTGGCTTGGAGAACCTACAGGCAGTCCGGCTCTGATGCCAACGCTGTCAGGACCCCGACTCGATGTCACATCGATCTAGCCGGTAACACTTCATATCACTTTGCGGCCTCACGCACGGTATTCCCACGGGTGTCGCCTTACCTTTGCCCGGGACCGTTTGCGCCTTTTGGCTCACGTATATGATAGTGTCGCTAGCATCCATATGATAAAGAGCCTGGGCTGACATGACTAGTCGTAAACCTAAAGTGGCACAGACTTACAGGGACAGGCATCCATGACCCAGCTTCGAACGTGTCGGTCATCAGCAAGTGGGTCCGGGCTGTAGCACTGGGCTAGCAGGACTCCGGTAAACCGGGCTGTAGCGGGCTAACAGGACTCCGGTACTCAAAGCGTGACATTTCCCCGAAGGGACAGACACAGGAACGAAGAAGGACACATGCCGGCCAGCCTAAGTGTTCCAGAGCAGTAGCAAGCTACCATGGCTCAGCGGTAACACTAGGAGACATTTCCCGGTAAGAGAGGCTACTAAAGATAAACAACTAGATAGTCAGATCCCACACATACCAAGCATTTCAATCATACACACAATATGCTCGATATGTGCAAATACAACGAAGCATCACAACATGACTCTACGACACAAGTACTTTATTTAAGGCTCAGGGAGCCATACATAATATACACAAAGGTACGGGTCTCACGACCCAACATACAAGTCATACAGTCATGCAAACCAGCAGCGGAAGTACATTGTCTGAGTACAGACAATTAGTAAAATAAAAGAGGCTTGGAAAGCCTAACTATACTACGTGGTCCATCACAAGCTCAGGGTCACCACCTGGGTCTTTAGCCTACTCGTTGATGTCAACGTCTACATAGAACCCATCAGAAGGGGTTGCAGCGTCTTCTGTAAAAATGTAGATTATAGCAACATGAGTACAAAGGTACTCAGCAAGACTTACATCAGATCCTACATACATGCATAGTATCAAGAAGGGTTGGTGGAGTTATTGCAGCAAGCCAGCTTTGACTCTTGGCTAGACTATCCTACGATACTCCAACTTGAAATGGTTTTGCGCACACGAGTCCACTACTCACCACTTCAATACACTACCGAGGATCCACCTCCGTCTTCCTACGGAAGAGCCATCCTCGGCACTCACACTTATCTTGAGGCTTTTAGTAGTTTCCATTTACTTGTCTATGAACTGTATAGGCAACCAAGTAGTCCTTTACCGCGGACGCGGCTATTCGAATAGATTATGATAACCCTGCAGGGGTGTACTTCTTCATACATGTTTCCACCACTTCGCGTCTGCACACGACATGTGCTCGGCAGACTTCAAGCGAAAGCCGACGTGGGTGTAGACCACGACCTACCTAAACACTTAAGCCTCTAGTCCAGGTTTATCGCCTATTCAGGTTCCATCCGCAGGGAGTCCGGCCGAGGTTTCCCATACGGCCCCGAACGATGTGAACAAGGTTCCCGAGATACCTAACGGGTATTCGGTACACCCGGCCACGTACCTACCGCATCACAACCCACCCCTACGGTCAGCGCTGTCCACGGCCTCCAATAGGCTACAAACACCAGAAACTACTTGTAACTCCTGGACAGAGAGCTAGGGTGAATAAGAAGTCGAGCGGGGTCATATTTCAGGGCCCAATGCATGGTAGTAGCTGTATCTTAAATCACACATACAGATCTCAGTGCTTAAGGTCGGCTTCAATGAAACAACCCACCATGTACTCCTACATGGCCTCTCATCGATACCTTTACCAAATCGTGTTCACCACACCACTCTCATTACTGACATAATCATTTCACTCTAGCCCATCACCCAGATGAACCAGACCTGACACGACTCTAAGCATAGCAGGCATAGCAAGGTAGGAACAACACATACATATGGCTCAATCAACTCCTACACATGCTAGTGGGTTTCATCTAGTTACTGTGGCAATGACAGGTCATGCAGAGGAAATGGGCTCAACTACCGTAGCACACAGCAGTTTGAAACGTGTTGTCTTAATGCAGTAAAAGAGAGCAGGAGCGAGAACATGGGATTGTATCGATATGATCAAATGGTTGGTTGCTTGCCTGATGGTTCGATGCACTGATACGGTTCTTCGTTAGGGTAATCACGGTACTCCTCGGGGGCAGAACCTGTCGCAAGGACACCGATACACAACCATCACCAAACAATGTGCAACAATATGATGCATGCATGAAACATAGCAATATGAGTGTGTTGGACTAATGCAACTAAAACCAGAAGGGTTTGAACAAATTTGAATCAAAGATTCAAATTTCAAACTCAAACATGGCCTCTTAAAGTGCTTTTCCTTGTTCTGCTTGAAACATCAATTTAACTTGTTTGATCATGCATGAAAATAGTACAGATGGATAGATTGGATTTTTCTGATCATTTTTCATATATAATTTGTCCAATTTGGAGTTACAGAATAAAAGTTATGAATTTTTGAAGTTTAAATAATATTCTGGAATTTCCTGATTTAAATTAAATTCAGAAATTATAATTACTGCGCCAGCATGACGTCAGCATGACGTCAGTGGTCAACTGCGGTTGGCTGGAGTCAAACCTGACGTGTGGGGGCCACACGTCAGTGACAGGGGGGTTTAACAGGTTTAATTTATTCCTAATTAGGGGTTAGTGGCGCTGGGGCCCACTGTCAGTGTCAGGGGGTTAACCATTTGTGGTTAGCACTAATCCTAATTAGCTACAGGGCTGGGCCCACCTGTCAGGGACTCAGGGGGGTCCTGCCGTGGTCAAAGTGGGTCAAACCCACCGGCGACGTGACGGCGGCGCGACGCGGGATCGCGCTACAGGGCACGGGCGAGGCCGTGCTTGGGCTCGTTGGAGAGCCCTTGCTCCCGCGCGTCGAACGGTGGCCGTGGCTGGGCCTGGGGTGGCCGGAGTCGACGGCGGCGAGCTCGGCTGCGGCCGCCGGAGTTCGGGTACGGTCGGAATCGGCGTTGCAGGGGGTTTGGGGAGGCGTTAGTGCGTGCTGCGTGCTCCTAGTGAGGTGTGGAGCACGATAGTGTGCTCGGTTGGGTGCTACGGTGACCGTGGCCATGATGGCGACTTCGCCGGCGGCGTGGAGCTCTCGGCCAAGGTGGGGCTAAGGCCTAGAGGTTGAAAGAGACTAGGGGAGAAAGGGGAAACGACCCGGGGGCTCACCGCGGTTGCAGTGGGCGTCGAAGCGGGCTCGGAGACGCGCTGGAGACGGCGAATTCGACGGCGATGATGGTCGGAGCCCGAAGAGGGGAACGGCGACGTGGCGGCGATGCAGGGCTTCCGGAGGCCCGTGGAGCAGTGGGGAGGAAGAGGGGGTCGAGGCGAAGCTTCTGAGCTAGTCGGGGGAGCGAGGGGTGGCCGGAGACGGTTGCTATGGCGAACGGCGGCGACGGTGGTGTTCGGCCGTGAGTGAGGGAGCGAGGGAGAGGAGGGAAGAGCCGAGGGGGAGTGAGAGAGAGCAGGGGGGAGGCGTGGCGTCGTCCAGGGGCATCGAGGCGAGGAGGGGAGGGCAGGCAGGCAGGGAGAGAGGTGGCGTGGCGTGGTGGCGCACGCGCGCGCCGGCCACACTCCCCTCCCTCTGTCGGGACGAAGACGACAGAGGAGGGAGGTGGGCTGGGCCGGCTGCTGGCTGGGCCAGCCAGCTGGCTGGGCCGCACAGTGGAGGAGCCCAGGTAAGCTTCTCCCCCTTTTATTTTTTTTTCTGTTTTCTAATTTCTGACATTTGTTTTGATTTAAATAATATATTAAATCATTTATTTAACTTATGCCAATTTTTGCAGGGGCTAGATATATTATTCCAGAGCTCCTTTATATATGGCATAATATTTGGACATATATTAATATATATAATTAATATATTTCCAATGCAAATATTTATGCATTAATTCCAAATGCCCAAAATAAATACCTATGAGCTCTTAAAAATATTGGTTTGATTTTTATCTCTGTCCAATATTTTCAGAGAGCAACATGAGCATTTTCTTGGACCCTTTTGGAGAAATTTTTATTTGGGTCATTTTCAAAATGATTCTGAGGGTTTCACAGAT